>NW_015094507.1:15031862-15217074 GCF_001431845.1 Calidris pugnax
AAAAAAAAAAAAAAAAAAAAAAAGGCAAGCAAGAAAACATATACAGCAGTAAAAATTTTCCTCATTCATGGAAAATGTTTACAATTTGACAACACTTCCAAAGTGGACCTATAATGATACCTTTCCAAACTGAATTCATTGACAGAATATCTAATAGTACAGGTAACTGCATTTCAATTTTAGATAATGAAGTTTATAGCCCTGCATCTTACAGGTCATAATAGACATGAATTCAGGTCTTATATCTTTGGTGAGTTTCCTAACCATCAGGCAACTAGTTATTGGAGGGTTCCTTTCTCTTTCTCATTTTTGAAAGAAATTTTTAATTAAATCTTAAGAAAATTTCCCAAGGAAAAATAATCACTGAAATCCATGTATTTCTATGCAAGGTTTATTTTTCAAAAAATCACCATTTTTCATTGATATCTCTTTTTTCTGAATAGTTCTGGGCAACACTAAGTCCGAGGTTCCTTGCCCCTAGTCATACAGAGGGATGAAGGATGCTGTTCAGCCATCTGTCCTTCCCTTTTTCGCCCGAATCACACTGTTTCTGCTGCATGTTATGCCTTGCATTTCATGGCAAGAGGGAATTTCCCCCTTTGCACTCTGACAGGCAAAAACTGTCACAATTCAAGAAATGGTGTTATCTCTTAATAAAAAAATCATTTAAAAAGAAAAGGAGAGAAAAAGAGCTTCTAGCTGTGTGAATAAGCAGAAGGCCACGTCTGTTGTGGAAAAAAAATGGTCTCATTTTTACTGGGACTACTGAAAGCTTTGTAGTGTATCATTATCAATAGCTGACATCTGTGCAGAACTGTCCTGTATGACACTGGTGTTCCACATCTCACATGCAAGTGGCTTTTAAGCAAGGATGAAATGGGATCTGGGTCAGAAATCCCCTCGGGACAGTCTATAGGAAGAAAAATCTCTGTAGCCAGATTTCCAAATCATTGTCTGTAGGCAATCCAATTCCAAACAGAAGGAGAAGAACCAAAACAAAACAGCAGAAACAAAAGGTATATAGTTTTCTGACTTCAGAAGTATTTCCATCCTGATCTCCCTTCACTTGTGCACATCAGCAGCTGGAAATCCGTATTTCCCAGATAAGCTTTCAAAATAATATAATGGCAGGGATGTTTCATGTTGGGGTATTATACACATTGCATCATGATGATCAAATATAATAAGCTACCTCCGTAAGATTTGCTATTTACTTTCTGAGCAAAATACCCACAGCTAAGACAGAGAGAGGGAATTAGACACACGAGACAATAATGTGGGTGGAGATTCAGGACATCATACACAGGCCATCATTCCTGATCTGACAGAACACGTCACTTTGTGCTCCTAAATTCTAGGGCCATTTTATGTTTGTTGTTTCTCACCCCATAATTACCTTATGAGCCTATTATTTGCTATATTCCTATTATTGGGAGTATTGAAGAAGGGGGTAAGAGGTGTAGCTATTGCTCTCTGGGCCACTGAAGGAAAATCGACTTGGCAGAGAGTACATCATGTGGTCCACTGGACTAAGTGCTAACAAAGCTATACTGGGGCAATTATTAGGGTGCCATGGAAAGAAACATGTTGGACTTGGCCCTTAGCACTGCGGTTTATGTGAGAGACAAAGAGAAAAATAACCTGTATTTAAGACAATGTAGAAAAGGAGCTGTGTTTTTTGAACTGTACATTTCTCTTTATTAAGACATCAGATTTTCAATCTCCTAATCAACACAATGTAAAGAGGCTTGAAATCATTTTATCCTACTAAGCCTAGCACTCTGCTCAATTATCATCATAAAAAGGAATGGCTTTTGTTCTGCAGTTCACTGCAATTGGTTTCCAATAATTACCTTTATGTCTTTTTAGCTATCTAGTTTACAGAAAAGATCATAGTGTACGTAAAGTTTACATTAAAAAAAGTTCAATAACTTGTTATCTAAAGATAACAATTTAGCCTTATGTTCACTGCATATATTATGGCTTTTGTGGCTTCTTTTCCCTTTGAATGACACGGTCAATGGTTCATCACATTTGCACCTCAGAGCCAATTGTTACCCACTCATGTGTGAAAATAGCAGACTCTATTTAGATTAAATTGCTCAAGATCATCACGGATTGGTAAGGGACAAATCACAACATTTTGCTTGAAAGAAGATTGTTGTTGCCTTCCACCCCTCATAGTCTGGGCAAAATTTTAAGTACTATACAAATGCATTGTTAAGAACAGAGAAAGAATTCAAAATTCATTCTGCTCTTTCTGCTCAAGGAAGATAAGTGTACTTTAGAGAAAAGGAACAAAGAAATGACAACAAAATATGTTAAATAGTTACTTGTGTCATCCTTTAAGACATCCTACATGACAGGAAAAGTACAAGAACGTAGGAAAGTCTCTTGGGAAAAACTACATATCAGAACAAAATGTGCAATTTTTATTATAAATAGAATATGTACAATAAACATACAACCATACATTAAATATTTTAAAATCACCAGGGCACTTGAAAACTACATGTAACAAGTACGATGTTACATTTACAAGGGTATTTTGTATAAAGTATTGAATAAATAACGGAAATAAATTGAACAGTCAGTTTAGACCATTTTCTGTACAAGTTGATTTTAATTTCCAAATTGGGGTACAGCATATCTGTGTTTATTTCAATTCATTGCTTTAGTCATTTGGCAATTAACTGAGATAATGAAAGTGAAGGTGGTCTGTACTAAATATAAATACATGTATAAATATAAATAGTATAGACATAAATAAAAATAGTAAATAAAAATATAAATAACAATAATAAATAAAAATATAAATAACATAAACATATATTCAAAATGGCATTTTTAATGTAATACTATCTTGGACATAAAAGATATATTTCTTCAGGCAAATCTGTCTTTGAAGACAGTCTTTTTTCATTACCTTTGCTGCTTAGAATTACACTAAACATATTAAAGTGGGATTAAAAATGAGGTGCTACTACAAATATTGCATGACAAACTTTTTATTAACAGTATTTTTCCCTACAGTAGAATTATAGATCTAGGGCAACATAAATGAGGAAAGAGAGAGATAAGCAAATCCTGTGAACTAACACGAAAACAATCATTTCCCAGGTCCAAGATTATTGAGGTATGCATGAAAGGCAAGTCATGAATATGTGAGGCCATCAGCAAAAGCACTTTCACAAAAAATAGTGTTAACATTTATGTCGAACATAGAGTGAAAAAGTTGACAGTAAATTGATCATAACAAAAGAATAAAAAGTGCTCAGTTTAACCATGTATTTCAAAACTAGAGGCAAAATCCTGGAGCCGTGAAATCAGTGATCTTTTTCTACCTCTTGGAGTATGATCTGAACTTCTCTCTAACCGCACAGTAGTTGGAGGAGTACCGGTACTGTCAATTCTCCTTGATGACAACTTTCAGTTGGTTAATTGTTTGAAAAGATAAGTAAGACATCGCACTTAGTCCATTATTATCTCCTATCATTGGAATGTTGGATGGAAAAAGGTTCACTTTAATGATAGTTCGCTATTTTGGCTTGTCTTGTTACTTGTACGTGTGCATGTCCACAGAGACATGGATTAAAGGCAGGTGCAGGTCTACATATGCACACCTGTGAGCACAGGCAGACATGCAAATTACAAAAATGCAGCTTAATTCAGTTTAGGACAGATGCTTTAGCAGAGCTAGAGGAGAACTGTAAACATTGTGTTGGAGGTTGCACCAGCTTAGTGGCAAGCTGGAGCTTGCTTCTCTACAGGACTTCTGGGGCACACCACCTCAACACACTTAATAAAGCTTCAAAGGGTACTGCATGCTGTATGCTGAGTAACATTTGATGACTTTGTACAATACGTGCAGACAAGCAAACGTTCCTGGGGCCGTTGCACCCCACTTCAGGGCATGCCCTTTTCCATGCCTGCCTCCCTACCAGCAGCCTTTGACCGCTGGGAGGATGGCAATCCAGTCCTATTTTCTGCAGGGAGAAACTTCAGGGCAAAAGGGGGTTCCCTGCAGTTCTGCATCTCTAAAGTATTCCCACAGAAAGTAGACACGATTTGGCTATTCGTTTCCATGGCATAAAGAGAGGAAAAATACTGTATAAATATGTAGAGGTTTCTTTATCTTGTGGAGTGTAACTTTATCCCATATGAGGAACAGAGAAAGCTTTCAGAAAAGAGATGAAATGAGAAAAATTACTATGCAGTCTGTGGACAGCCAGACATTCTTTGGTGTTCAGAGTATTTGTTTTCTGAATAACTCATTTGTTATTTTTGGGGTGTATTCCAAGGAACTCTCTACTTGACTATGTATAGAAATTTGTTTCACTTAAAGATCACAACTAGAATTCCTTTTAAAAATGAACTGCATTTTGTCTTTCATGTATAGCTAGAAAAGAATAAAATATGTAATTATTTTTTACAAAAATAAGTATTATTTAAAAATTTATGTAACTGTGGCAAATAAATAATTGTTTACAAATTTGTTGCTGATCAAGACATGTTCATCTTAATAACCTTGACAAACACACATGCAAAAACCATCTTTTTTATTTCATGTTACAATTTTGCATTTACAACTTCACAAATATTGATGAATAAACAAACAAACAAATAAAAATAACCAGCAAACCCTTCTCTCTTCATTGAAATGCTTGCAAGTGTGGCAGTAATGCATTTTGGGCATTTTATTCCAGATGTGCAGGCATGATTTTGAGTCTCTGGCCTGATTTGTGATGACCTAGATGTGGACAGTTTCTTTTCCAGCTTGGAATATCATGAGTGTTTGAATACAATGCTTTTTTCTTATCACTTACTGATTTTAGAAATGGTGGTGCTTTAAGCCTACTAACCCAGTGCGTCACCTAATCTAGAGACAGACCTTTGATTCCCATCTTGACTAACAGCTGTAACTACACAGGGATATGTTCCCATAGCTGGAAAAGAAAGCTAAACACATCTAGGTGGTGAGGTTTCAAAATAATCAAAATTTGATGTTCTGGATAGATTAGATATTTCCAAATTATATTTGGCTGTGTTTTACTTAGTATGACACCCCATTTCTAATAATACTGAAAATCAGAATCCTAATTTATTCCCCAGTAGGTTTTTTTTTTTACACACTCAGTTTTCAAAAAAACGAAAAAAAAACAAAGAAGAAAAAGGCACCAAAACCAAACCCAGTGGGATTCTATTTACTTTCTACTGTCTGCAATTAGAACAATCAATGCATTTAGACAAAAAGAAAGATGTTCACATTATTAGCATTCCTTGGTAAATTCTTTTGGTTGAATGAATGTTTGAATATCTAATTAGTGTTGGTTTTGAGACTTATGGGACTTTACAATTAACTTTTTCAAATGAAAATTGATCAAGGCTGAAAATAAAAGGAAATATGGAAAAATACTTCTAAAATTTCTTATGAAAGGATGTGTATATTAATATTTGAACTAGAATCAAGCATTTCCTGTATTAGTGGGAGTATACAAGATTTGAAAACCTGCTCAATATGTATTACTGCTGTGTTCACACAAATAGAACATTTTTAATTTAAACAAAAACTTTATATTAAATACTATACAAAGAAGAATTATGAGCTGTATTTGAGTATACTGTGTGCTGTGGAGTAAATGCACATCTTTTCTCAAAAAAAAAGGAAGAAAAATGTAAAAATAAGTAACGGTATTCTAAAGTCTACTTCTCTTTTGAAACTGCTACTCATTGTTGTCTTATTGATTGTTTATTTACTGCAGGCTCAGTGTTTTCATTTTAATATCAGCCCTGTCTGAAAGTTTGCAGGGTTAGAGTCTCCTAATGGAGCTAAGCATACAATGTTAAGTTTTATAGAGAAATTTGCTGTACTGGCTTCATTTATTTAAAATTGTATCACAATTACAGTTTTAAAGTTTGCATGCTTTAGACAAATAAATAATAATAAAGCAAAGAATATGTGAATAACCTAAAAAACCTAGGTAAAAAATGAATTAGATTATTTGACTTGTGCTGTTAGTCATCTCCTCCCCTGGACGGAAAATCCAGACAGTTTAAGAGCAAAAATGTGGATAAGTCAATGTTTCTTATGCACAGCAGGTCAGCAAACTCTTCCAGTTTTCATCTTCAACCATAAGACTGCCATTTAAGCCTGTGCTGTTCTGGACACTATAATTTGGCACTAACTATTTGAAAAGGAAAAAGTGGTCCCTCTGCCTTCCAGAAGATTGTCAGCATTAGTTTTAAACCAATATTGGAAAAGGATTTTTTGCATTTGCAAGTACCATCACAGATTAGTCTGAGGCAGAGGAAATAAAGACATTATTTTAGTTGTCTGTGTTTAGTTGTACACTGGTTGTCAGCTCATTTCTGCCTCCGTGATACAAAGGCAGAGTGGACAACATTAGCTAAAGGATCCTGGGCTAAACTAAATCAATGTTAATGTTGTCTGACACAGTGTTTAAGTAAGTCCAAATGTACCTTTTCCTGTTTCTGCTTGGGAGCTATGGAAATGTCTGCAAAGCAGCAAGGAACTGCCACGATCATCACAGTACTGCCAAAACATTTTTACTATTCAGTTTTGCTTATACGGTACTGGTTTATGCTGTCTTTGAGATACAGGCCCAGAAGAAAGCCAAGTGTTGATATCATGTGTGGCCATTTTTATCACAGTTGGTGACATTTTCTTCAAGATGAGAGGGGAACTTTTTATGGAAGTTAAAACGAACATAAGATTTTATCAGTTTTGACCAAGCTCTTCAGTTCTTTAACCAAAGAGAGGGATGAGGAAATAATAAACCCTCCACCCGTGTTTGTACATATTGACTATAAGGTAATTAGCAAACTAGTTATTTTACTATTTGGGCACAATGAATAACCTATTACTTAGGGCTTTACCCATGTTTCTAGAAACACAGATAGGGGAAGCTACCACCCTCTACTTGAGTCTGGCTCAGGGTTCAGAAAGAGACTTTCCAGAGGCAGAGCAACAGAGAAATTTTATATTGAAAGCTGAGTGGTTTTAAGTTTACCCTAAAAAGATATTTAAAATCAGTGGAACAGATGACATGCAGAGTTACAAACAGGGAATTTTGAAGTTGGTAACTTAATGGTATCTGTTAATTTGTGGCATTGAGGTGACTCTTTACATGACACGTAACACTTCGAGAAAGTATTGCTGGAAAAGTGCAAATGATGTGGATGTCTCTGGTGAGTCAGATAAGAAAGATTGTTTCCTGAGGGAGTTCCAGGACAGATGGCATTTGCAAATGAAATGGCAGTGATGACAGAATTTGCCCAAGCAGATGTAAGCTGCTTCCAGGGAAACAAGAAGTTGTTGAATGAAGCAGGATCAACATCAACACCTATTAGAATGGCCCATCTGAAGAGATGCTCAGATAACCATCATGTTACACACTGAAAGCTAGGACACCACAGTGTTGCTAGTTTCTGGATTGGAAATCATTTTTTTCCAAGGAGAGCAGTCAGTGAAGAAGAAGGAATGGAAGAAACGTATGCAGCAGGAAGTAAATTCGCAGATGCAAAAGATCAACTGCTGCATGCAGTAAGGGGGATACAGGCCCTATGATCTTCAGGGTTTTCATTATTGCTACTTTACTAAGATAATTAATATTTGTAGAATGGCTCTCTCAAGGATCAACTGCTTTAAAATATGAGGGAGATAAATTTGTTTCTGAGATCCTTTAGGCACCTTTGCTTTGGGTGCATAGAAGAAAATGTGGAAACTGATGAAGTTTTTAGACACGTTAGTTACACCTCTGTCATTCTATGCCTATGAATGACAGGGATGAACAACTCCAGATTGTGTTTTGGAAAAAAGGCTGCTCTAAATCCATGTTAGATAACTGAGTCACCATTTAATGATTTCCATAAGGATAAAATACTGTAATGGATATTTTAAATAAAATAGCAACTTAAACTGCAGTTTAACAGATGTCTAAGTGGAATTAAGCAGTTTCACACTTTTTAAGCTTGTTTTGTATTGCAGGGACTAATTTTATGTCCCAAAGAAAGACAGAGAAGCAAGGGATAAAAGCATCTGTTTGCTAAGTTCCAGACATCAGGGTGAGACAGGACAAGAAACAGAGTATGATAGAGATAGTTACTAAACAGACATATTTACTAACAGTTTCAAAAAACATGTTGAAAGTTTTAATTGCAAGGAATTGGATTAAAATTATTCACATCTTACTTAACATCTAGTCAACCTTATGGAAAGATGGTAAAGCTTTTAGTTATAAGAGTTAAAGACAAAGTTACAGGATAATCCTGTATGTCAAATTCATTTATCACTGAACTATTACAAAATAATAACAATATTACTCTGCTCTCCAACGTGTTATCCATTAAGACAATTTGGTCCACTCCAATATGGAGCAAGACAACGCACTAAGCATAAGCAGTTGTCATTTCTAGATGCCATACTGTCAGTAAAACCTTCCGGCATCACACTGAGATTCTGTTTTTACTTAAGATGAAATAGCAATGGGGGCAAAGATGATGTAGATTTTCTCACCTTATATGAGCTAAGAGCAAAACAGATGTTGTTCTGTAGAGTAAAACATTACAGAAGCAATAAGGAAGGATGTGGTAATAGCCTGCACCATTCTGAGAACAGGCTACAGATTTCCAGTACATCAATATCTGAGGGGTCCAGTCAACTATTAATCTACAAGCTGAAATGCCCCTAGTTACTGAGACCCCAACTATTTTACAGAGAAAACTGGAATATTTGTAAAGGATCTCTGTGTCTTGAGGAAACCATCACACTCTCTGCTCACATTATGAAGACTGAAATAGAAAATGTGAATTGGTTGAACTTGTATTAAAATGTCTGTGTGAGGACAGACATATGCAAATACTGCGTAATTGAATTTACATATAACAGAAATAACTTAGTTGAGTCTAAAAGGAGAACAGCAGATTTACTGTGCCATACATTTCAACATATATTATTTACAGTGGTTTAGGGTTTTTTTCTGTATTTTTCATACAAAAAAAAAACCAATAAACCAACCAACCAACAAGAGGTATGCTTGTAATGTGTGAAGTAGTAATATTTTTACCAGAGTTTCACTTACAAGAATCTTGCAGGTTTCCTCTGTGTAAGTTGTTGAACACTTCTGAAGAGGCTTTACTCTTATTTTTACAGCAGTAAGCAGTTAAAATGAATTGAAAGAAGAAGTGTGTAGTACCTCTATAAGGTATTGCCCCAGCATATATTTATTTTTGGCATTTAATGTTGTTGGTATTAACATTAATAAGAGTGGAGCTCTGTATGCTTTGTACAATTATGCATTCTCTCAGACAACTTCTGGAATTGTTTCTTTTCCCCAATAAGTTATATATATCTATAAAATCATAGAATAGAACCATAGAATCAGAGTTGTTTAGGTTGGAAGAGACCTTTAAGATCATTGAGTCCAATTGTAAGCCCAGCACTGCCAGGTCCACCACTAAACCATGTCACTCAGCACCACATGTACCCATCTTTTAAATACCCGCAGAGATGGTGATTCAACCACTTCTCTGGGCAGCTCTTCCAATGCTTGATAACCCTCTCTGTGAAGAAATTTTTTCTAATATCCAATCTAACCCCCCCCCGGAGCAACTCAAGGCCATTTCCTCTTGTCCTGCCACTTTTCACTTGGGAGAAGACACCGATTCCCACCTCACTACAACCTCTTTTCAGGTAGTTGTTGAGTGTGAAGTCTCCCCTCAGCCTCATTTTCTCCAGGCTGAACAGCCCCAGTTCCCTCAGCCTCTCCTCAGAAGACTTGTGCTCTAGACCCCTCCCAGCTTCATTGCTCTTCTTTGGACACGCAATATGGTATGCAGTGAACCTTACCATATAAATCATTTACTCAACTTCCCCTAAAACAACAAAGGATTGATGGAATAATAATGGACATATAAATACTTTCACATATATTTCCTTTTGACAGTTGTATCAAAGAAGGTTTGCTCCTTTGTAAATATGCCCTCTGTCCAGTGCATGGCATAAATCTATGTGCTTTACATACAATAGGGTGAGAGCATTTTTCTGTTTTATAGAAGGGCTGGAGTACTTATACTGTATGTCACAATTACGTTTGGCTGTCAAGTGTGCTAATAACCTAAAGTGCCATCCATTGTATAATATTGTGTATAATGCTCAATGACCTCAGTGCTTGTTGGAGGCTGACAGTATTGAAGTGGCTTCAGAAAGAATCATGTTTCAAATATACCTGTTTTGTGTACTTTCTTTTTTTTTTTTCTAACAGCAGTACAAACACATAATAGATTGCTTCAATGTATCAAAATGCTTTTTGTGTTCATCCACATATGAGATAAATGTGATGTCAGGCAGCTAAGGATAAAAGATGTGGTGCTACAGCACTGAATAGCAAACATATTAAAAGTAATTTCACATACATGAGGAAGATCTTCTGGCTATTTACCTTGAAGGTTAATGAAGAAGAAAATCCGCTCTCCACTAGTGTTACAAGTTTTGCACAGCTCCTGTTTCAACATAAGCCAATTCCATTCACTTCTTCCCAATATCAGTACCATCACGTTTGCTGTTTCCATTACTCCTGACACAAACACATATAAGACCACTAGCAGACACCAAACAACATGGAATACTTATGTTCTGGCAAACTAAACAGGGCCAGTGCACAGACTTGCACATGGATATGTGGTCATTCATACTGCTAAATTCTTAACATGGCCCCTGAAATAATTTTGGACTCATCAACCAGCACTCTCAGACACTATGCCCAGGCACAGTTTGATGCTTAGTGTGGGCCAGGGACTCCTCCTCACAAGCAATCTGGATGCAGTTACTATGGTTTGGGACAAAAGAGAATTTATCTGTACAGAAATAAGTTGTGCCAAGACAGCTGGCAGCAGGGCCAAAGAATAGTTTCTAGTGCATTTTCTTTATTAGCACAGGCATAGCCACGAATTCTAGGCAATGAATAACACACATTCCTCATGTAACTACACCTATTTGGATTCTGCATCCTCACTTTTATCTTTGGAGCATGGCAAGCTACGCTTAACAATTCAGAAACCAGCATGATTTAAGTACTACTGCAGAAGACTTCATATATTTATTTTTAACTGAGGAACGTGGATGATTAAAATCAACCTAATTCTTTATTAAGGCAATGCTTTGTGATAACATTTCTTTCATAAAAGTGTTCTGTGGGAGTGATAAATGATTCTGTACAAATTATGTCAAACTCTGCCTAATTCCCAGAAGCATTTTAAGATGAATTGATGCAGGAGGCATGCTCCAGCCTGAGTGTTGCATGTCGTTTGTTTTGTGACATTCAAGGCTGAAGCTAAATCCCTGAATGTCAGAGAGACATTCAGGATTCTGTGCAGTAGTGTCTGCAGAGAGTGTTTGACCTTCACTACAGCACTTGCTGGGGGCATTCTAGTCTCCTAGAAAGCTCATAGGAGGCCACCGATACCTGTGGCCTGTTTTGGCAGAATATAAGATCTAGTGCTGAGCAACTTTCAGTTCTGACAGAGGTTACAATGCAACTGAGCCATGCTTTTTCAGCACAAAATGCCAGGTGGCATTTAGGCTTCCAGATCTTCTTCCAGTTTCATCAGAGTCAAAATGTGAATATCTACCTGGGCTGACTTAGTGGATTTTGGATTAAGCTCTGTATAAGAAGTGTGAAGATGGTGCAAACTGCCTGAAAACCCCATTCCTCATTTACTAAAATTGTAATTATGCATATGTTCTTCTGATAAACTTGCGCTCGTTACATCTGTTGTTAATGCCTTACCTAGAACTGCTCAGGCAAAAAATAATTCCTAATGCTCTTCAGCTACAGGCTGTTTATTTGATGGAACTAAGTATATATACTTCTTTGCTTAGTTTTGTATTTTAATTTATGTATTTTTTATGTTTTCTGACATGGTATAAACTTTAAAGATAAAGATTTTCTTGTCGGCACAGTGATATCATCATAGGCTTTGATGGTTCACAAAGCTATTAGAAGTTATACTGGCTCAAATCCTTAGTCATATCTAAAGTTGGAAGAGTTCATAGGATCTTTTAGTATATCACCATTCAGAGGAACTAGACATCTCTTTTCTATTAATATTTTAATATTTTCCAACAGAACAACTAATGTATAATATGTTCTGAATATAGGTAAAGATTCAATTATGGCAGAGTTTCATCAAAAAAAAAAAAAGTCCAATTTTCTCTCTTAAAAAGAGAAAAAGCAATAAATTTCTTAAAATTAAGTATATAAATAATTATACTAACATAAAAAAGGGAAAAACTGAATTATTAAATCCTTGATGTAGTCCTTTACACAAACATAAAGAAACTTGAGCAATCTATTTTCAATTCATCTTAACTTTTTGTATCACTCTCCTGAAGAATCAATATCTGCTGTTCAGCACAATCTGCATCATGTTCTGAAAGGCCAACGCATCTTCGAAAATCTTCACCTACTTATCTCTATCTGGCCATTCCAGGCGTAGGATAATGAAAAAAATGATCCTATCCCTACTTGAATGCATTTTAAACCAATTTCCAACTGGGAATATACTTTTTTATATACATATATGTACATATACACACACACAAATTTATATGAAAAATATACATATATATATGAAAAATGATATACATACATATATATACATATATATTTCACATATAGGCAAATACATTAAATACATATGTATATATATTTCATATATATATATATACACATACATATATATGAAAAAAAAACCAAACAAATTTACTCTTGTGTGCCTTTAGCTAAAGCCTCTCTTTTATTTTGACCAGTAAAGCTGATGAAAAAGTTCATTGGTTCTCTTCAACTTACCTTTTTTGTAAAACAAACAACAAATGTATAATTTTGATTAGGGCAGTAGCTCAAGGAAAAATATCTCAATGGTCTCAGTTACAACATACAGTATTTGCTTAAATTCCACTTGACATTCTCCACCTCCATTTTCACCTGGGAAAAGGATTAAACAGTATGGTGTTACTCACTTCTAAACACAACTTTGTCCTTGGAACAATTATAGAACATTGTGGTTAAATAACACCTTTTCCTAACTGACATTGCTAAAGCCTAGGTCTTTGCACTTTTTTTGCTTTTTTTTTGCAAACAGTCTGAGATAACATGATGCCTGGTTTTCATAGGTGATGGTGACATACTGCTTTTCTTCAGTGACCACATCCATGTAACCCCTCATGGGCTTTAAATCTATACATGGATAGAATTGGAATTAGTAGCACTTCTCAGAATATGCCTAAATGTTTTTCTTAAAAGAAATAATGTTGCTTTCCTACATCCTGCTATATTATTTTTACAGGAATCAGAGAAACACTAAATGAAATTTTGTGTGCTACCTGTTACCTTCCTTGTAAAAGTGGAGGTTGCCTCTGAAGCGCCTTATTTGGATAAATAGATGCAAGGAGTGAGAAATGCAGGTTTTGAAAAGAGCCATACAAATCATTTGCATGGCCTGATATTTTACTTTATATATAAGCTGAAGCATTCCCATCTTAACAATGACATATATCTTCTAGCAACTTCTCAAGGAACATCCACCACTGTGCTCATTCCTACTTTCTAAAGAAGTCTGATTTCTACCTATAAATTTTCTTATTAATGACTCATTTTAAAGCTGTCTGAACCAATTAATATCCATAGTATATTTCTACAGTTGGAAAATCATTCTGATTACCCTTTTGTAGTGTTCTGTGACAGCTCATTCAAGTGTCCCGTTAATAGGAAGCAAAATGTTTGTTTAATTATTTGTTTTCCTCCTGTACTGTATAAAGGACACACTTTTGTTGGCTAGAGAATGTGAATATATAACTCTCAAATGCATCATGAGCTGCTGGCAGGAAATTTATAACTCATACTTCCTTATCTGCAAATAGCATGCTCCCATTATGGAATAGGTCAAGCATTCTTTTTGCCTAAACCACATTAGACTGCTTTTGAGGGCTGTCCTGGGGCTTAAGAAGCTCTTGCTGAAGGACTAATGTAAGATAGTGGAAAGTTCAAAATACTGAAAAATACAAAGGAGGAAGAGACTTATGGGCAAAATCTTCCTTCAGTTTAATCATCAATATACATCTGGAGAAATTCTACAGAAGCCAGAAAATTACTCTGGAATTATACCAGAAGAACTGTAAGCAAAATAAAGCAAAAATGTTGGGAGAGAACACTGGAAGAGAAAATAAAATGCATTATTACAAAATTGAAAGGAAAAATTTCACAAGATAGAATGTCACAAAAGGAAAAGAGAACAATTGGGCCACTGTTTAGACAAAATAACAATCAGCTAAATGATAAACCTACCTACATAAAACTCATTCAGATATCTGTCCTTAACGGACAGATCATATTTTATTAGTTATAGCAGTCCTCAAAAATTGAGACGTGAGTTAAAATCTGCTGCAGGTGTCTGTTCAACAAAAGAACACTGATGTTATAGGACTTTGCTGCATGCTGTGGAAGCCTGCATTCAGAGTAACCTGACTCCCTCAGAGCACTGCACAGAGAGACTTTTCACTCCCGTATTCAGACCTCCCCGCTCACGGCATGTGCTTAGACAATTCATGCCATAAAGCACTTAATGTCATCATTAAGGTCAGACACTCACAAAGTCAAAGGCATTTGGCTGCCTAACTCTTCCCAAAATTCTTAAAAGTTAAGATACTAAAACACGCAACAAGTTTAAGTCCCTGAATCAGCAGTGCAGTTACAGAGTTGCCTGAGCATTTTTTTATTTATTTTTTCTGAATTGAATCATTAATAACAAAATCAACATCTATAGTCTGTGTCCCAAATTACTTTTAGATTTAGATTACTAACCAGCAATTTAGGGAATGACTGAATGGTCATGACAGTGTGAAAAACAATAATTCTCCATTTGGGTGTCAGAAGGTGTGTGTCACCTATGCTAAGTGTCAGAAGTTATATCATAGTCAAAGGAGAATTAAGCCATAAAAATAATAAAACCTGGGATTAATTCAGCTAAATACAGGTATTATTCCAGATGCTGTGAGACATCTTGGCCCACAGCAGCATCCAACCCAGTCTCAACTGGGATGCAATACTATTGCTTTCACCACCGGCTGCCCAGTCCATCCTGAGTAGCGATCGCAGATTCCTGACCCCCAGCCAAGCCCCATTTATATGCTGAACCTGATGTCTGTGATATGCAATATTCTTCTGGCCAATTTTTTTCCCATCTGTGCTCCCTCTCAGCTTCTATGGGAAACTGAAATAGTCCTTGATTTAATATTAAGATTACTCAGCAACAGTTAAACCAGTGTGTGTTACCAACATTATCCTCATACTAAAACCAAAACACAGCAGTTACTAGGAAGAAAATTAACTCTATCCCAGCTGAAACCAGGAAAGTTGTTGATGCTCAGAGATAAATTGCTCTCTACTCTTCAATAATTGCATTGACTAAATCTCCACCGAATATAATAAAACACCAGATAATTTGCATGCTTGTGGACATCTACATCTACATACAGGTGTTCAGTGCCACTGTCTTAATCTCATGATGAATTTTATTCCAGCTGACCATAGTGTTGTCTAGTTAAAAATATCCTAATTTGACATCAGTGACTTCTTCAGTCTGATGAATATTAATTAATATTTGAGGACCTTTTGTTATCTTTAGGTGGAAAGAATCTATACCTGTGAAGTATATTTATTATTAACATTACTATGTGATTAAAAGTTCTGAATAATAAACACTGAAACTTTTAAGTTTTGCTAACCCAGAGTGTAGGAAAGGAGAATTTCATCCCAGCTAAATGATAATAATGGCAAAAAGATATGGAGTAACAGAAAAGAAATAGGATTTAAAAAAAAAAAAAAAAGATGAATGAAAAGAAAAAATTATGGTTGAGTAAAAACAAGATAATAAGACCAATAAGTTCTTTGTGGGACCCTGGGCAAAGTTCAATTATTTCAATTCTTCATATCCTTTCTCACTTTTTCCACTTTGTCTTCATGAAAGACTAACTTCCTGAATACAATAAATCGGGCCTCATCTTGTTTCCATTAAAGTGAGTAGTAAAACTCCCATTAATTTTAGTGTGTCGAGGAACAACCTCAAGTGTATGTTATTGACCAGATTGGTTTGTGGATATATTGGAAAAAAAAAAAAAAAAGAAGTTTCATGAAGTCATGCTAAAGGAATTTCTACTATGCTTACACTTTTTCTTTTCCTTAGAAATTCAATTGTCCTAAATTGTGTTTTGTTTTGTTTCCTGCAGAATTAATCAAATTGTTAAATTGTTTGTTTCTAAACAGAGCAGTAAAATATTGGAGGAAAGTATTCCAAGAACTGTTTTACTAATATGAACAACCATTACATATTTTCCTCATTAAAAATGGACAGGCAATAGTCATGAAGTTGTTTGAACAAATATTTCAAAGGCTACCCACAAAATGGGAAAATCTATTAAACTATTTGAACATTTTTTTTCAGTTTTAGAGTATAAATATAATGACTGTTGGTGGGCTCTTTATTATGAAAGGGGAAAAAAAGAGGGTGAGGGATATATTGGGTAATTTCTGTGATAACAGCTTGCTAGTTCCTTTACTGGAATACAATGCTTTCTTGGCTTTGAATGGTGGGTTTTTTGACTGTCTGCTAATAAATGTCCCAAAGTGTAGAAATGACATAAACTTGGGTTATGTTGATAAAGATTTCCTTTGCACAGAAGAGTCCTGTGTATCTAGTATTGTCATGGGAGTTTGAAAAGACTACACTGCAATGTTTCCACCATATTTATGCTGCGTTCTTGTATTGTGCAAAACCTCATTATTTCAAAGCTTGTGCTGGGCACCTTCCAGAGCCAGGATGGATTTACTTCTCTCCCGTGTCTTCTGGAAAACCTAGGAGGAACCTAGAAGAGAGGAGAAACTTCTTCAGAGTCCCTGGAGAATGGCAAAACTAGAAATGTGACACAATACAATTTGAGACCATTTATTTGTTTACACTTAACTCATCAGTTTTGGAGTAATGTGCTGCCTTGTGCCAGTTTATAAATAGGAAGAATGGACTTGAGATGAGAATTAGTCACCTGCTTCATAAGAAAGAGTATGTGACGTGCCTATTTCCTAAAAGATTGTTTTAAATAATTCCTTCCACAGTAGAAAGATACTGCTGATGAATTTTACCTTGTTTTATTCCTGGGAAGTTCATACTGTTCTATTGCAAGACTTAAACTTAATAAGCATCCCGTGGACATTTTTTATCTGGGGATGTGAGGATGTGAAATGGGTGTTCTATGCACCCTTCTGAACCAGACAGACCCAATGATCCATGTGGCCTATTACTAACAATCAGGCATTTTCATGTTATGGACATAATCTTTGATCACATATACAAAACTTCACCAAGTGAAGATATGAGGAAATAGCTGGGAAGTCACACGGTAATTTTTGTTTATTTTGTCACACAATCTGCAAGTCTTTGCTTAAACTACACATAGCAGAATTGTGGTTTGAACTCTGTTTTTCCATTGTGTAGCTGAGCAATGGGAAAAGCATGATACACTTACAAAAGAGAAGTAAAGAAGTGAGTGGGCAGGGGCCCCAACAACTCAAAACTACACTGTATTATGTAAGCTTGGTATTTTAACTTTTTTTTTTTTTTAAACTTAAAACCGTTACGCAGTGATTGAAATACCTACTACAATATCCTCTATTCCTGAATTTCCTCAGGCATATAACTGCAATCACTCTATATTCTTCATATACATTCAAACATTACTCTCCCTGGAGATTCCTGTGGGAAATATTCTTTTCTCTTTTTACTTCAATCAAAATCATCAGCCATGGCATATCGATTACAGACACAAAAAAATAACTTTCCACAAACCTAAATAAGCAGCAAAAAAAGGTGAGAACTGTAGGAATAATTTGCTGGGGTGTGCAGTATTTACTTTTTCATAGGAAGTTCTCAGGAGAAGCAGACTAAAACCTTATGATGAAAGTCCTAGAATTTACTTTAGACTGTTCAGCAAGAAAGATTCCCTGCAGAAAAGTAAGGAAATGTATAAAGTAAATAAAATATTAAAGAGTTTGTAAAGAATTATCAAGGCACTGTAAATAAACAATTTCAAATTGAAAACAACTTCAAAAACATGTGATTTACAGGTTGACCTATCAGTGCATTTAAAAATGTGACTGTGCTTTTCTATGCAATACTTAACAAAAGTGAATTTATTAACTGTAGGTCTTCATAATTAGCCTTTAGAAATAACGTGATTGACACAGAAACATTGTCAAATGCTGTAGGACATCTCTAGCTAATGTCTAATCATCTCCACTGGTCAAAATCATGCTGTCACAGCATCATTGGGCTAATAATTAGAAAGGTATCAAACAAAGAAATTCCCATTCCTCTGAGCAGGCTTTAATTGGTTTTAAATATTCATATGTGAATATGGTTTTCTTCACCTTTGTTCCTTCAAAAACTATACTCAATTCAAACTAAAGTTTCAAAGCCAATATTTCCACAACCATTCATTAGCTTCTTCATGAACTTTATGGCCAACACTTGAATTTTATGTGGCTAACTTTTAACAGCACCTGTCTGGGGTTTGGGTCGTTTTTGGTTTTGTTTTGGTTTGGTTTGGTTTTTTTCATTTTTCATTTTTAATGAAGAAAGAATCTAGAAAATCTATTAGGGATAGACACGGTGGAAGTTATCATGGCAGTGACAGTAGAAAGAGAGAGGTCAGAAAAAGGACAAATGAATCTCTCTACAGGAAAAAGCTTATGATCCTTGCCTAAACCATCCAGATTTGGGGGTCTTCACCTTGTTCTGTTTGAGCTTTGCTAGCAGTGAGTTCAGAAAGATGAAAATCTACTGCAGGATGCACAGCTGATTCCCATGGGATTTAAGGATCCTCTTTATGTAACACTCTTGTGGAACAAAATTAAAACTCAGAAGAAGACTTGGAGCATGGTAGCAAAAATAGAATTCTTTATTGAAGTTTTTGATTGTTTAGAATAGTTTCTGTAATTCTTCTGGTGTTAGATTATATAGGATCTTTCCATTAGAGGTTTTTTGACAGTGAAACACTTTTTCTGTGTTTGTCTTCGACAGTTACTAGGACAGTCCCTAGTTCAGTTTTTCCCCTGTGTTTTACATTTCATTCTGAGGTATGAGTGACATGTTTTCTCAGCAAGTTCTTGTGTACCCCAAATCCCAGTAACAGGATACAATGAATTGTTACAATCCACCTTTCCCAGTATCTGTCTCTACCTCCGTGTGTAGATATCTCCTTCTGGTTCAAGCAAAACAGAGTCAAAAATACGCTCTCAGATTAGTTTTTGCTATTTAGACACGAATACATATTACCTGGG
Source organism: Calidris pugnax (assembly GCF_001431845.1). Classification (NCBI taxonomy): domain Eukaryota; kingdom Metazoa; phylum Chordata; class Aves; order Charadriiformes; family Scolopacidae; genus Calidris; species Calidris pugnax. Next base: position 15,051,272 of record NW_015094507.1, read on the forward strand.
GGCATTGCACAAGGAAAATGATAAGCAATAGGATTACAGCCTGTGCTCCCAATACACAGCTTCTTTCCCTCCTCTTGTTTTGACTCAGTGGATCACAAGTGTATAAATTTATGAATTCTCAGCTTTTTACTAAAACCAATTCAGCTACAAAATCTACATCTAAGACAAAACCATCGCATTCATGCCAACACAGGAAAGGAAAATTAATAAACTACACCTCTAGCAGCCCGTTAAGAACTACCTTGCTTACTAAAGTGATTTAACCTGTCCATGAGTAAAAGGCAAAGCTACATCATGGGAGAGACAAAGCGAATCGTGTGATCATCCACTTTCATGGGTTACCAAAGGGACAGAATATGTACAAGCACAATGTGTCACAAGATAGGAAAGAGTGGTTTCTTAACAATGAAAAATGTGACTGCTTTGTTTTCTTCAGTGAATATATATAAACACTGAGAAGTTTTGTTATTCAAACTCTCCAGATTCATTGAGAATTTTAGTCTAACCTAGAAACCTCCAATGAAAGTGGTTTTTATACTGTTTGAACTTTTCTCATCAACACAAAACTTCATTAAATCTTTTGTTCTTGTTTTTTAAGCATTTCCACTTCAGACTGGAAGCAGGATAGATCTTGGACAGTGGCAAATATCGGGATAAAAATCTATTATTTTACACTGCAAACTTCAAAATATTTGTAAAAAGACCCTATTGATTCATAAGAAAATGAACTATTGTATTTATCCATATTTGTTTTCTACTTGTAATGATTGGATCAAGGTTATAACATTACTTTGTAGCATTTGTACAATAACAAATTAATAATTTGTAAAATCATTTGAGAAGATGTTAATTTGAGACTTGTAGTTAAGTCACTCAGCAAAGACCTTTGGCAGTCATATATTAAATCCTGGTATTGAATTATAATGTCTTCAGAAATACCAAGGAATAGATCTGGGTCCTGAATCTGTGCAAGGAATGGTTTCTGAGAAGCACTAGGTCCAGCACAGTGGGCCATGCAGATGGCCCTTTTGATACTTGATAGTTGCAGATGGCAACTTCTGATACCAGTACAATGTTGATGTAAACCCACTCTTCTAAGGTAGTGAAGTATACTTTACACAATAAGTAGGAGAATTGACAAGAAATTCCTCAATGAAAGGTAAAGGAATCTTTGCTTATATGCCTGTTGCTCTGAGAGTAACCACAATATCATGTGGCCCACAGCTGTGATTACTAAGCAAAATTTTTAAATACTGTAAACAAGACTTAGGGAAAACAAAATGAAGAAGCTGTATAAGAATCTCAAAATTCTGATTAAAGAATTTCTGCTGACTACTCTGCATAGCCATCTTGTGCTCTGCAAGATGGCACAAAGTCATTTTAGTATGAAATAGGAAGTAGTTCTTAAAAGAATTAAATCTACATTGCTGTAAATCTGGAATCACTAAATTTCGAAGAACATCAAAAAAGCAAAGTACTAAGTCTTGTAACTAGTTACTGATTTATGAGGTTATATCTTAAAAATGGCACTTAGAAACAAAATTGACTAAAAGGAACAGTTTAAGAATATTTTGTTGGATAGCATGTTTGGGTTTTGGGGTTTTTTTTAAAGTTATACATTGGCTTAACATTTTCTTTCCCCACCTCTTCAGTTGGCAAGTGTCTTTATGAGTTATAACCTTTCCACTTCTAGCCATGCGACTTATTTTCATGATTGATTGGTGTAATTAGGCTGTCTAGTGGAGCGGTGGCAGTTCCTTGTGCTGCCAAGCAGGAGGGACCTCAGTGCTGAACTCTCACAGCCTGGGATGGCCAACAATGGACCTGCCATGGAGAAGCTGGACCTGACCTCTGAGGAAGGTGGTGGACATGTCACTCAAAGAGCAGACCTGCTGACTGTAAGCAGAAAGCAGCTGCTCATGTGCCTCTAATAGCTGGATGCAAACTGGTAGTTGCATAAGTTTGTATGTAAAGGAAACAGTGATGAGGTGAGATGGTTTGTGAATATAGGGTATTTGGAGCAGACTGGAGGGGAAGATAACTCTGCATTGGCTCAAAAACTCATGGCTTCCCTATTATATCACTGCACAGAATATCTGCAGATATGAAAACACATTTTAAAATAATATGTCCTTGAGTTATTATCTTCTAGCTCAATGGAATTACCTTGTTTCTTACCCCAACTCTTCAAACAGATCCTTAACATTTAAGATCTATTCTGGTTACGGTGACTCAAGAGATGGCTGGGTAGCAAAAGGGTTGTCTTTAAAAGAGGTTAAAAATTACAGCTAAAATGATAATTTATTCTCCTGAATAAAATATTTGACTCTGTGTACCTATACATTTTATGTTCCTGTACATAGGTACATAAAAATTAACATTAAAAAATCTAGATTAGAGACAAACCTTCCATATTGGTAACTTCTTTTCATGCAATGTCTATGCAATCATTCATGTTTAGTATCAGTCTTCACCCTGTTATCTAGGTGAAGGTTATCTATGTCTCTTCTTTGTTATACAAGATTCATGTATATAGTGACATATGTTCTTATATGGCCTGAGAAACTAAAATAATTCTAAATCTATGTATAAAACCAGCATAAATAGCATTACCTTGAAAAAAAACACTAGAACCTCTGGTAACTTTTTTAGCATGTCATTTAGATGCATTGTTTCAGTGGTTCTTAATTTCACTGGTCTAAATTGTTGTGATTGAAAGCCATTACACAGGCAAATCAGAAGACTTTTGGTGGTTCTAAACATCAGGCAGTCATTGACATACCAACCCAATTTAAAATGTGGTAAAGTTGGAGAACTGGAGGTTAAAATATAAGCAGGAGGAGTAGACGTGAGTCTCGGAGTCTAAACTGTAAGTCGGGAAAAGAGTCACTGGAAATATCTGGAGAATCCACATAATTGTGATGAAATTCCTTTGAAAAGTGCACATATTGAAAAGAGATTAGAGTTATTAAGGAACCAGACATTAAATATTTTTGGCTGATAAAATCTCAGAGAAAAAAAAAATTCCTTTTTTGTGCAGATAAAAACAGTAAACTCCCCCTCTAAAAATCGTGCTAAAAATTTCCATATCACAGCTGCCCAGAGTGCATAACAAGGAGAATATTAGTAATGTCCAGATGCACATAAATCTACAGGGATGTCTCTTGCCAACAGCAAAATGAAAGGGATGACAGTGTCAATCACATCCAATAGACTATGCTAATGCTTTTCAAACAGTTCTTTCACACTCAAAAATAGTGCTCATTAATAATGTATGGTCCGGTATGAAGGAGAAGGAATGTTGCCTCCAAAACTGATAGAATTCATTGTTCGTCTCTATACTTGTCTGAACAATAAAGCCCTATTTCTGAAGGACAATTTTTCTTTTGTCTTTAGGACTATGCTGAAATGATTTCAAACCTATTATACTAATTGGCCCCTTTAGTTTTTGAGCGTGTGCTGCAAATGTTGCACTTTAAGAGCATTCTCTTCCCCACTGCCTGTCCCCCCTCCCGCCCTGACTGGCATTTCTGAATTGTATGAGTAACTTAGCAAGCTTTTCAGAATTGCTGGGCGGGTGACAGTGCAGAGTTTTTTCTCTGCTCCTCCGCTCTGTTGTTCGAGCAGCTGTCAGGAAGGTGGGCCTGTGGGTTTGCAGATATATTTTGGGACTAACAGATTGTAAGCTCACACATAAGAACAGAAGAAATACTTAGAATCTGAAAAGGTTATCCACCCCTTGGAGACTAATCTTCTAATATACTATTTTTGTCAGAAAGCACCTCAATTGCTTCTCAAACAAGCCCATTATTTTTGCCTCACAAACCATGCAGAGTGATGTTTATAACTGCCTGCTTATAGAAAAAGGTCCTTTTATACCTGTGTGAATTCAAGTTTTATTTACTTTCAGTCAGTTCCCTTTGTTCTATCATCTAAAGTGACAGCCTGTATTTGAAACAGTGTCTTGTAATGTTCCTGCCCCAGAAGACAACCAGACCAGCAAGATATAAATCAGCACACTTTCCTCCCTTGTCCTTATAGAAGAAACAGCCAGAATAGAACAGACTATCAAAATCCTCGGCTTTTTGGGCTGCTCACCATAAACAGTACCTTCAGTTTTGCACCAACTGTAAAAGACTTTATTTTCTCACCTTCTGGACTTACTTTTTTTCTTCATCTCTTTTCCACACACAAATATATATGACACCAAGGGTATCAAAGCTGATGGTCCCAGCACCTTCTCCTGATATACTGAGAACAGCTGGAGTTCAGGTTTCATAGCCCCTTGCTCTTTCCACTCAATGTAAAGCATGGACTTTGAATTTCTTTTCAGATCCATTTGCAGCACTGCCATAGGAAGAATGGAGAAAAAATGTTGGTAAATGTTGCAGCCTGATAGTTCCTAACTTCACAGTCTGTTTTCAGTTTAGAAAGCACTGAATTTATATTCTGATCCCTTTGTGACACCCTTGTGTCTCACCCTAATCTGTGAGAACTCATAGATCTTACTCTTTGTTAAAGTTAAAATCACTGGCTATTGCTAATTCAGGTACTGCTTATTTTGGACCATGTTATACCAATCTGCCTACTGCAAACCATGTTTGTTTGCCGTATGCTTTTTTTTTTCCTAAGGACAAATATTTTTTTAAATTTTGAAACTCTTTCAAACAGACAATGTGAGATGTTTCAGTACCTCATTTTACTTCCTTTCAGATTCAGCCAAAATCCTGTAGTTTCAGTTAATCAGCATTTGAAATTCAATTACTCAGCTCTAGTCTCATTAGCAGGGTCTCATTCAAAAAAAAAAAAAAATAGCATTCTTGAGATTTTACTATTGATTTTCTGTCATTGATTATTATGAAAAGTATTTACTAACTTTCAGTTAGCACCTCCAGCAGCATCTTTAAGGATTTAGAAACTGAATTCTGATATGTTTTTGGTGAAATTTTTGTTCAGGCAACATGACCTCTGTTATGCTTTTCTTCTTATTTTCCCTGTCTAGGAATTTGCAGTATGCTGGTTTTACAGAGTATAAGTCAAAAATCAGAGTTCTTAACCGGTTTATGGAAGTTGTTTGAGACAAGTGCATCAATTCAAGGACTTATCATAATTAGATATTACCGGGGAGTGGGGAAATATCACTACATAACCTTGCTTCCACATTTAGATCTTTTTCCTCTATTCTTGTTTATTATAGGGTAGGACTTTAGGGGCCACTGATCTTGTCTCATTCATCCTAAATATTATAGGTTAATACCACTTATTGTCTTCCCTCCTTAGACAAATTTCTCACTTGCAGGTTTTATCAAGCCCACCTGGCTGCAATGAACTCAAGCATGCAAAGCTCCAAAATATGGTGAGTTTTGAACGGGTTTGCCAGTGAGAGGAAATATTTATTTTATAATTTATTCTGGAAAGGTCATCTCATGACCCTTCCATATTTCTAGGAATGTACGAACGAGTCAATTTACCAGTCATCTGTCCAGTCTTGGGAATCAAGGACAGCTCGTCATTACAGGACCACCTTAAAAGATGGATGTCCTGCCTTCTCTGAAAATTTTTGGAGTAGGTAAAAAAGCTGTATATCCAAAACACACTGGCATTAGCTGAAGAGGCAGAACTTTGAAAGTTATTTTGGAAAATAATGGTAAAAACTTAAAAGCTGATAAATTTCATCAGATTTTTTCCTAGATGTCATTATGTTCTGATAGATTTTCCATTCTGGAATAGATTTGCTCTTTCACGATCACTGTCTTTTCAATAATTACTCTGAATGATTCCTGAGAGGCAATTTTTTTGAACAATTCATATTATCAAACTTTATGATGCCAGATATTTTCTCAGGATAGACTAGGAAACATTTAGAATCAATATAAGCTGGAGTAACCAGTACTTTAAGAACATAGACAACCCTCATCACAGCAAAAACATCACTTCAGGTTGTTGGAAAATTCACTATTGGAGGTCATAATAAGAGTTCTTTATTATACAAACAGTATGTAATTTCCATCAGATATCTGCTTGACATAGGATATTGCAATACAGTCATGTCCACTTTTGGTGAAATCTTATTAAGAAAATCAGCTTTATAGGGAAGTCAGAAGAAACATGGACCTATATTACCAAATACCACGGTACCACATTGCAGTACGAAATCTGTGTATACAAAAGTTGACAACATTTTAAAGTAATTGAAAAGTATTCTTGTTCCCCAAAAGACTCAATGTACTTAATTTAAAATTAATGGAAATGATACTTTAACTTCTGGATCTGTTTACTGACTATTTACGTAATCATCAATTTCATGGAAGCAAAATAAGAAAGTGACAAACGGAGAGCAAATTTGACCCAAATGGCATCATATAAAAAAAAAACCATACAGAGTTTGCAGGACAAAAGTTATTTACTAGATAACATCTGGTGCCAGTTATGGTCTGTCTTCCTGGGAATGCTGATGTAGAGAAGTGAGAAATAATGGAAGCCAACAACGTTGCAGAACATCATCTCACTTATGGCTGATATATGGTCAGGGCTTCACTTGCAATTTGAGCTGAACAAGACTATTTTCAACTTATGCTTTTACAGTTTTTCTCTTTTCCACTTCACTTCTGTCTACAGAAGAACATTTTATCTAATAGAGAAGGAGTAGGATTCACTGGTTTGGAAATCTGCTGGTCAAGAGTGAGACTTTAAAAGAGCATAATAAATGCATATTGCATTCCAACGTTGTTAAACGCCATGCAAAGCCATATGAAGTATTTTGATTCCTAAAGCATGTATACCTCACCTGCATCCCTCACAAACACTGTTACCTTCTAATTCTTCCCATTTTCCTTACCAGTGCCTGTCTAGGCAACATCTAGCTGTGGCGGACTTCCATCCCTCATTGCTGTGAAACAGTGTACAGTGGGTCATATTTACCTCCTTTTGGAATCTGCATTCAAAAAAAGCAGAGATGCTTCACTTAGCCCGTTCGCTACAGCTGCAAAATCAGAGTAGTTCACCTTCAGTGAAAGACATTAAAAGATAGATAGAGACTGTAACACTCCTTTTTCTTTTTTGGCACATGTTCTGAATTTTGTTGAAGTCAAAGCATTTCACAATGAGTTGAGCTGCAGCTGTGATGTGTCAACAAGATCTGTCTTCTCATATATTCTACAGCCAAACAGTAGGTGTATGACAAACTTTTTGGTTCAAAAACATGCATGCCACATGCCACAAATTAGCTTAGCCATCTCTGACAGTTTGTATAAACATTTTCCATCTTCTCAAGCAATGTCACACGTGGCATTCATAATCTGTTAGAAGACAAACTGTGCCCGTTTTTGTCACCCTCTGAATCTGCCAACTTCCAAGGAGAAACAAATGCAAGGTTTGTTTGTTTGTTTGTTGAGGAGGAAGATTGTTGGAATTTTTCCTGGTTTGATTATTTTGCATAGAACAATTCAGCTTTGGTAACACTATCCAGTGCTAGTTTGAGCTCAGCATGACAAAAGTAGAGTAGAAGAAATGGCCAGATTCTGTGCGGGTGACTCAGAGAGATAACATGTCCTGCTTGCTTTCTTTGTTGCTTTGTGTGTGGGATGGGGATGGGAGGGAAAAGGCAGAAGGAAGTAAATTACTACAGTCCTTGAAAAGTCTATTATGGTCAGAGAATAAAGACAGGAATGGTACAAAAGCTCTGCTGACTCTCCTTTCGTGTTTGCCTTATCTCTGTCCAGTTACCGGAGAGTGGACTCATTCAGAGAGTCAGAAACAGACCTGATCCAGGTCCCAGCTGCATCTTCCTGCGCTGGTCAGATGGAAAGGGTGTGAGGGAAGGGCTTCAGTCATACCACAAGATCATTGTTAACACAACAGCACAGTAGGGAAAGGTGCCCTTTGTAAAGGACAACACAATGTACAATGTTCCTGAAATGCAAGACATCAAAAGGTGTGAAACATCAAAAGTTATCACTTGAAACATTTTTTATAGCAAGAGTTCAAATTTATCTTAAAAGAAAGAAAATGAGTGCGAAGATTTCAGGAGGTACAAAGGATTTCTTTCTTACTTTCGACTTTGCAAATGATCCTACAAATTAAATTCCAGCCTGACCAGGAAAGTAGGAAAAAAATAAGGCACAAGTATTTGCTAATATTCCCGCTAATGTGTATTTTATGGTGTCTTTTATATTTAATATTCTCTTTCAAAGTATTTCACCACTTTTTTTTAATGTTAAATGCTTATTTTATTACTGAAAAGGACAGTTACATGAAACTGGAAAAAGGATTCACAAGATGACATTAACTGCCATTTGAATTGCCAATAATGTGGCACTTGGAAAACCAAGCAAAACTAAATCAATTTTAGAAACATTTCTATTAGAATTAAGCAGCAAGGTACTGCAATAAGAAAATACATTGCATATCAACTAGACAGTGTAGCAGAATCTGACACTGGAGCACAGATAATGGTAAAAAGATAAAGAGTACAGGGTAGACATGTTTAGAATATATACACCTTTCATGGTTTCAGATGGGCTAGAGTTAATTTTTTTTACTCACAGCTGGTGTAGTGCTATAATTTTGGACTTGGCATGAGAAATACTTTTGATATTCACCATTGGTGATTTTGGTTATTATGCAGTCAAGGCCATCAATTAGGCTGGGGATGCACTAGAAGTTGAGAGGGTTCACTGCAAGGACAGCTGACCCCAACAGATCTATGGGTTATTTCAGCATGTGACTTCATGCTCAGAGTATAAAGCTGGGGGAAGAAGAAGGAAGGGGGGGACATTCAGAGTGATGGCATTTGTCTTCCCAAGTAACTGTTATGAGTGATGGAGCCCTGTTTTCCTGGAGATGGCTGAACACCTGCCTGCCGATCGGAATCCATGAATGAATTTCTTGTTTTGCTTTGCTCTGCTTGTGTGCTCAGCTTTTGCTCAACCCAGGAGGTTTTCCTCAGTTTTTTCTCTCCCCCATCACAACGTGGGGGAGTGAGACAGTGGCTGTGTGATTCCAGTTGCCATCTGGGGTTAAGCCGCGACACCATATGCCACAGTGAAGTTTCAGTCTTTATCATCTCCTATTTTATCTTAATCATAGGAGCTAACTGTAGTTCAATGCTTAGTTTTCCAAATCTATTTACCTTTTCAGAGTCCAGTATTAGTAGCACATTTGTGATCTGTGGTGATCTGTATGTCCTTCATAGCCTCCACAGCTACCCGTGTAAGGAAAAAATAGGTAGTGGGGTAGTAAATATTTCTCTTAAAGAGGCAGTTCTGTAGTTTGTGTGTATGTCCCCCAAACAAATGATTAATATCTAATATTTCTGTATCTAAAAGAATTTCATTTGAGATTTATAGTTTACATCTTGTCTACGTAGGGAAATACTTTCTATAAAAACTCGGGTGTTAACTGAAATAAATATTTTTATGCTAATACTATCTCTCCATGCAAATGTTTCCTTGTATCATTTGACTTTATACGAGTCAGGTGAGTTTTAAGCTAAAGAGGCAATAAGATTTTTATCATGGGGGAATAATTTTTTAAAAATTCAAAATTGTATTGGTATAAGGAGTAAAAATTTTCCATCAATGAAGCCTCCAGCAACATAACATGGGTTAATATTAGAGATGAGGAGTCAGAACAAAGCACTTCAATGTAAAGGGTATTTGAATTAAAAGACTTTGAGTCCATAACGGCAAGCCATGAGCCATGACTTTGTGTCATGATTCCTCTTTGCAATAATAAATAGAAGTGCAAACAGAATTGCAAGAATAGTTCTAGAAAGAAAACATCTCTTGCATACAATCACCTACTTATTTGAGGTGCATGCATGGGCCATGCACCTATAAGTAGGATTAAGTACATCCATGGAAGTGTTTGCAATCTGACAATTAGAGATTGAACCCCAAGTCAGCAAAACTGTGAAAAATTTGTGGGTAAAAATTTCAAAATGTTTCTTAAGAATCCAAACCAATTTTTATACATGACTTATGAGCTTTGGAATTGTCATGACTTCTTTTGCGGGAAACTGAAAAAAGTTATTGTGTAAACCATGCTATTTTAAGCGTCCAAGTGGCATATAAAATGACAAGAGAGATGGCAAAAACCTGAAAACCCAATATTTTCTTTGTAGATGGTTCTCAAATATAACAAGGGTTTAAAATCACCAAATAAATATTTTCTTAATGCAGTTCATTAATGTATTTTATTATGCAGTTCTTTCATGTTTTTAGCATGTCTCACTCTCAGAAAGTCACAATCTCATACATATACACAGCTAAAAACACACAAACACACATGCAAAAAGACCCACCTCTCCACATACTTGAGTACCTATGACATTGTCTCTTTAAAAGAGCAACCAGTATTTGCTTGCACCAGCCAGTACATTATACACTGGAGAGAAATAGGAACACATGGTTCTGTTTGAATACACATGTAGAAGTTATGGCCAAGCCAATGAAATTTTTTATCCGTGAAAATTACAAAATGAATGCATAATAGAAAATCCATTAAACAAAGAAAACAGTAGCCAAAATTGTGTACTAGTCCAAACTTCATCTTTATTTACCCAATATATTTAATGTTTAGGCAGTTTTCTAAATTTACAAGTGTTTGCATAAATGGTCTTTTTCAATTACTGACCTGTAATTTACTACAATCATTTGCCTTTGTGTCGCCAACATTAGATATACCTCTTAACAGATTGGTCTATGTTCACATATAATATAGACATTTCAGCTTGAATAAATCCCGGAGGCCTGACCCTGTATATAGCCAATAAACAAGGTCTCAAAATCTGTTTTAATGCAATAAGTATGGATTTTTGTGTGCTAAACAATCTTAGAACCTAATCCCTTCAGTGTCTGATTAATCAATAATATAAACATTAGTTGCTACCTCTTGTGGTATAGCATTAGAGTAAAAAGAGTCTTTCAGTTTAAGAATCAGGGCTTATCTCCCTGAAAATCTTTAATTAATGTCAGTTCATAGACAAGAAATTATAAATAGTATTAGACATATATATGTGTGCATTTAATCAGTGAGATACAAAGAAGCAATGATTAGTATGGAAACGCTGCAAAATGTATTATTAGGATTCAGTGATGTGATTATAAATTTGACTGTGCAGTGCATGCAGGAGAATGGAAAACTAATGCAAAAGAAAAAGCTTTACCAGAAATTATGCATGTTGAATGTAGAAAGATGTTTCAAAATGACCCAAATTCTGCCTCCCTATGTATTTATGGAATTTCTCTTTTTCCAGTCTGGCATCTCTGGTCAGAAATTGAAGACATAATGTGGCCTTGCATTATTTTCATTGCTCAATTTACCTTTTTAGTGGTAAGTAGTATAGCAGTATTTTAGTGGTGGTAAACATGCATACCAGAACAATATCTAATTTCAGTTACAAACGACTTCTTATAACTTAGGAGACTTCTTGTCTGTGTGTCTATCATTGCAGCATCTATGAGATAAGGCAGGACTCTTCTGGCTTCAAGAGACACCCCGTTTCCACTATGAACACAATGTATCAGTGCCCATTTGCCCACTGAAAAGATAAACAACAGTGATTAGTTCACAGGCATTTGAAGTAATTCCTTTCCCCTCTTAAGATGGCATGGCCTTATTTATCCAGTCTTTTGGGAACTGTCATAGTAATGACACCATGCCTGTGTATTATGTGGTGAGGGTGCACTGATGTCAAACCTGCGTCAGGAATCACGTTAAGAAACACTGAGGACATCAGCCAGTGCTTCAGCAAATGCCCACAGCCCATTTTCCTTACCACTGCTCATACAATCAGGGAGACCAGACTACAGCTCGTCTCAGTGGAAAGTTTTAATTAACCAAACATATATGAGATCTGGGGAGCCACTATGGGTTACCCCAAATGCTTCTCTGTGGGTTAGGAGTCCACTTGGGCACATGACTGTGTCATCCCATGCTGAACAAGGACCACAAACTTCTTTTCTCAGTTTCTTTTGTTTTGTAAATATCTGTCAAGCAAATATTAAGGACACCATTTGAACATTCTTTTTACGTCCCTCAGTGGGTGCACAGGCTGGTTCCCTGTAGCTGTCTGCTAATAATTTATTGAACATGGTTGAAATTTGCTATGTGACTAACAAAAGCAATATGATTATGATGTCCAGGTAATACAAATTGAAATTAAATCCTTTCCTTCAGATGCTAACACATCAAAGCAAAACTTACACCTTTTCATCATTCTATTTATGTTGTGTTTGGTTTTTTGTTTGTTTTTTTGTTTGTTTATTTTTTGTTTATTTTTCCAGAAGAAGACAGATAAGATATGCCAGTTTGAACCTAGAACGTGCATATTTTTAAATATATACAAAGAGTTCTACTTTAGGATAGTCCACACTGTCTTTTTGCTCTTTGTGATGTGAATCAGTTTGCATGGTCCAATGTGATCCACAGCAATGGAACTGATTCTGAGATAAAACATTCAACAAAAATTAGCAGCTAAATTAAAAGGATTTGATTGTTTACAGATAGTGGCCAGATGAGACATAATATTTCTTTTACTGTGGTGTACAGAGATTGAGATCTAAATTGCAGATACCTCACAGGGGATGAGAAGTGTGTATGCATGAAGAGAGGATAGTAGCTTCACTGTTGGAAATAATTGCCTTATTTCTACCAAAAAGCAGCTGGACATTTTAATGGGCTGAACTGAAGGGAAGAAAACATGAACTGTTAAGTTTGAGTTAGGGTTTAGCCAACAGCAGGTAAAAGAGACTCAGTCTGTGTCTATGTGCATTCTATAGGAGCACAGCCTCAGTGTTGCCATTCAGCAGCCAAGCCAGATGATGGACCAGACTATCACAGGAAGGTGATGGCACTGCATTGCACCCTGGTTAATGCAGTACTCCTGAAACTGTCCTAGAAAGTTCCTTTGTTCATTTCTGAACCACTGGGACCTTCCCCTCCAAGTGTCTTCTCTCTGTGCCTCTGTATTTCGGTCTTCTATAAAACATGGAAAACTCTTTGGAATTACGGCAAGGCCACTGTTTAAGTCTGTCAAATGAGCTAAGAGACAATTCTCCTTCCAGCAAGACAGCTGAGCTATACAAGCTTGTCTCAACTAAAAATCACAAAATAGTTATCTCTCCCTGATAAGACAAAGCAGTGTGATCATAATGGCTTGGTGTTTACTGTCACTCAAGTGCTGAATGATATGAAGCATGACGAGCTAGAGCTATATTTCTGTCCCCAAATACATACTATAAGATGATGAAAGTAATCAAAATGCATATTTTCTACTAGAACATGCAACTTCCATTGCATTTATGAAGATAACTTACAATGTGGCATGGCTAACATTTTGACTGAAGTTACCAAGCTATCTCAAGACAATAAAACCCCTGCACACCCTAGGTACACTGTATATTTTCTCTAATTTTTGCTTCACTTTGATTTGGGCAGCAGATATAAAATGATATAACATTTTTCCCAGAAGGAGGCTTAGATTTTTATTTTCCATTTACACGGCTCCATGAAACAATAGTACTTTGGTACTGAGGCAAACTAATCGGAGAGTCACCACTACTCACAGTGGTGTTCAGCAATAACCAGGGTGTAAAATTGTATTGAATATCTCCTGCTGTTGTTTCCACACAGGAGCTTTAGTTCTGCTGCTGCAGTGTGGATGGTTCTTGTTAGAAGGCAAAATGAATTTAGCAGTTTGACTTCTTTTGGGGAAATATATTCTGACAAATATCTGGAAGCATTCTAGGGAAAGAATGTCTCATGTCAAACACGTTGATCAGTTGTATTGACACACACAGTGCTGTCAAAATTCCAGACAGCATTCCTCCCTACCAAATTACCCAAACCTTCAATGCATCGAAGTCAAAATATTTTGCAATGAAAGTTTGAAATTTAAACTACAATACAATTATTTCTGGCTGCCCAGATGAACAGAATTAGGAAACACTTCACTGTTATTTCCAAGAACTTTTCTAGCTCATCTTACTTAGTAGTTTACTGGATATGCATTACAAAGGTATGTCAAGTTCAGTGGAAGAGCCAATGCAACATGAAGTATGTACATGCTTTTGGTCAGAAGAGACATGCACAACAACATGACAACTAACAAGTGAACATGGGAAATATATTTTAGGTTCAAATGCACATAGTGTGTTTTCCTTAAGACTGAAGAAGAAGAAGAATAGCAACGATAATGGGAATGACAACAACATGTCCATTCAATTAAATTCTGGAGTGGGAACAGAAAATGTAAAGAAAATTAAAGTTCCAATCTCGATATAACTTTAAAAAATCTTATCTAGGAGAAAAAAAGTATTGGAAGATAAGAAGACAGAAACTCAGCTGGTATAAATCACAAGCAGTTTACTGACTTTAGTGATTTCTGCTGGCTGGGAATCAGTTTCAAGGTCATTAGGGATACACTGGTAAATCTTGAAAAGAAACTTCCCAGAGCCTTGAAAGTAAGAAAGTCCTCTACCTATGAATGATTAACAATTTCAAACTCGACAGTTTGAGTGTCTCAACTACTACCTTAGTTGCTTATAGACAAAAGAAAGCAGTCATATTCCCATCGCAATGCTACCTTCTGATTAGTTTAGTCCCAAGATGAAGTGCTAAAGGTCATTACAACTTCCAGTGCTGTCAGGCAGAAATAAATTTTCATCTGGTTTAATATAATATTTATCCTGAAATCAAGTGCCTTTCCTCATACCAGTCACCTATAACTGTGGGAAATACCATTGCGGTGTTATTTTCCCTGTTGGTTGCATTCTGCATCTTAGTGTCTCCTGCTGCTATCAGCCTCCATAAGGGCTCTAAGGCTTATTACCCCTATAGCACTTCCACAGAGTTTAAAGAGCTCTGTGGTGCTACGTTTTCTGAAACATCTTTGAAACACACTTTCAAGATTACTGTTAACTCATAAAAAAAATAAAGTGATAAGCTCATAAAAAAATAAAGTGATAACAATTTTAAATCAAAGTCCCTCTGGGGTCTTCAGAGACGGTGATGTGTCTTCATGGAACATTTTGATGAACTGAAGATGGCTATTTATGTCAGACTTAGTCAAATTAATTTTCTGCAAATGTAACCCAATTTTTCAAAACCAAGTATGGTAAACACCTCCTTGTAAAATTATAGTTATTTTTGTTTTCTCCCATTGTACTCTTTGATACAATCTTTGGCATGGCAATATTTAAAAAGCCTTTTTTTTTTTTTTTTTAGCCAGCACATTGTTGTCTGAAGCAATAAAATCATTGGTCACTTTTAAATATTAGAATTAGTATCCTGAGTTTCTCCTTCTTCCCATTAGGACACGTATTTGTTTCACGAGAACTAGATTATCTGGAAACCAAGCTTCCATTTTATATTGATCTGCAGTGCTTATAAAATAATTCTTTACTCCTGAACCACAAAGGAACTAACTTTAATGGGAGATTAAACCTAATAAAACTTTACACAGTGCAATAGCTCTCTGTTACATTCAGCATAACTGTTTACACTGCCGGTATCTAAAGCAAACATTTCCTGACCCATTTTTGGCTCCTTTTGAGTATTGTGTTATATTAATGTAACTCTTATAGGCCAAGTCAATTTGGCGAAGCTGAATTTCCTCTGAACGTGTTGCTTGTCAGGGAGCTACTTCTCAGGTCAGCAGTTTTGTAAATACAGCTCTGAAAGGGGAGGTGTGGCTGGTTGTGGAGGTACTCATTCCTAAAACTGCTTCTTGTGCAAACTGTACATGTGCGATACCATAGCAACAGTAGCATATGATGGGCACATCATGGTGGATTCCAGAGCAAAAGCCTTGTTCTGGTCCTGTTAAAAGATCCATACACACTAGGAAGACTCATTTTGCTGCCACTTAACCTCAGGCCAGGGCTTAGCCAATGACCTAGTCACAAGCCTGCAGCCCCAAAACACTACTCAGTGCTAATAATG
Source organism: Calidris pugnax (assembly GCF_001431845.1). NCBI lineage: Eukaryota > Metazoa > Chordata > Aves > Charadriiformes > Scolopacidae > Calidris > Calidris pugnax. Next base: position 15,067,217 of record NW_015094507.1, read on the forward strand.
TTAAGAATTCCTCTATGTTTGAGGTCCTATAGTCTGCCTCTGTGTACCTCTGCCTTCATCCTCTTAGATCTCCTTCTTCTCCTTCTCCTTCCTCTGCCTACTGCTCTCCTGGGTCTGTAATGCCTGCTTATTCATGCTGAAGACCTATTCATTGTGTCTTTGAGTTACATGAAGGTCTAATAGACTCTCCTTTAGAACTGACAACTCCCACTCCTATTCCTCATCTTTCTCCAGACCTCAGTGGTGTTACACAGCCAGCAATGGGGTTTTCCACTTATTGCTGCTTCAGACTTTCCAAAAGACTCAGGTATCTCTTTCTTTTCATGTCTCAGGCTTTTCCTTTACACTGGGCACCAGATATGAATAATTTCAGTCTAAATAGTCTAAATATGGGCTGCATTTAGGTTACTTACTTCGTTTTGCCTTCAGTCTGTCATCAAGCTTCTGTTTGTGTGATGTCATACACCTTGGATCATAAGTTATCCAGCTAAAAGGGTTAATTCTACTTACAGTAGAATAAAAAAATACCGAGGCTGTATTTTCAAATCATCAACACAAATAAAATGTGAAATGTATAATGAACCCTTGGTGTTGTGTTGGGTTTTTTTTAAATGTTTTTAAAATCCTTAATGAAAATCAAACAGTCTATATCTGTGCAAAATCAAAATTCATTATAGTTGTTCAAACAGATAATAAAAGATTCACATATCTAAAAGTTAATACACTGTAAAGTAAAAGTAGATTGAAAAGTTATAGGGAGTTAACTTCTTTTCCCCAGCATTCTAGATGGAGATAGATGTGAATTTCAAAGTTATATTTCAGTTGCAATGTAACTGAGGAACAGTGGATCTTTTTGAGGGGGAGCAAAGGAGACACACGGGGAAAAAAAATGTTTGTATCCTATTGGAGGGCTTTACAGAGGAAAATATACATTCTAAATTAATTACATGTAAGTATTATCTGCTGCCAAAGCTATATATATTTACAGTACATCTTTTACAGCAATTCTTTCATGTCAGTGCTAGAGTTGTAATTTACATCCTAACAAGTGCATTAATCTCCTTTGAACTTGAAGAAAGGTGCCCCTATGTGTATGATATATTCCTGCATATGGAGCAGTTTATCCTTTTGCAATTGCATGTTAATTTTGAAAAATAAAACACAGTACTTAATTTAAATTTCTCCGTACATAAGCGAAGCAATAGATAACACAAAATTAAATATGTTCTAGCAAGCAAGTAAATTGTAGTGATGGAAGGCTCCAGAAACTGGAGTATTTTAGGAAAGTGTTTTTAAACTTAGAAATGATATGTGAATTGCATTCATTATAATAAAAAATAAAATAAAAATAAATGAAATAAAAAATTTCAATGAACTGTTACAAAACTTACATAAATTCAAATTTTTTATCATTATCCTAAATCTGTTGACTGCAGTAGATCTGATGTAGATCTGCATGGCTTTGCATAAAGCACTAGACCTGCAATTGTGGATTTCATTTGAATTCAAATCTAAAAGTCAGCTTTTCCTGAAATCTTGTGGAAACAAACCTTCTATTAAAGACATACTTTTTTTGATGTGACAAAGATTCAGTAAAAAAAAAAAAAAAAGAAAAAGTCCTAATTGCATGTTTCCACAAAATACCTAGACCGACTCAGGATGTTCCATACAAAATCCTACTCTTAGGACACGAAAAAGATTTAGACCTTCAAGAAATTCAGATAAATTTGGATATGAAATTGAATTTTGACCTAAAAGACTGTGAGCTTTGGTATATTTATTTTAAACAAGCTTAAGGTCTAGTCATCTCTGAAGTTTAATATACAGAATTGTTTTTCTCCTTTGATTATTATTTGAATTTTATATATATTTGACTTTTCCTCTGGACAAAGTCTCTTTATCTTTTTTCTTTTGTCTTTTTTTTTTTTTTTTTTAATATCTTTATGTCAGGTACGCAACTTTCATTGCACATATTCAAAAGATATTTTTAATAGTTTATGCCATAAATAACACAGAGTGAAATTCACAGAAAACATGCATGTCCCTCATCCATCTAGAGAACTTGCAAATTCAAAACCGTACAGATTAGCAAGGAATACACAGATACAAATTACTAAACACTTGTGATCTCCCATCTGCATGTACCACTCACTGCACATGCGTAATAGCTGATTCCACAGGAGATGCCAAAGGACATGTATATGCAGCCAGAATTAAGTCATCAGGCAAGAGACAATAACATATTTGCACAAATAATAATTTTTTGATAACAGTTTCATAAACCTATCATCAATTGTTTGAAATCTTTCATAATAAACACCTGCTTCTCGGCATGTTAAAGAAAACAGACATAATTGTCTGAGCTGATAAAGTGCAGAGGGACAAATAATTACAAGGCTAGTATTTAAAACCACATGTAGCACTGGATGGCATAATGAAAAATAATAAATCATGCATAAAAGTTACAGGGTTTAGAGAGGATACGGGCCTAGGGTGTTGCCTAAAGCTGCTGTCGTGGTGCCCGATACACCCCGTTTTCTCAGGCAACTTCAGCTCTCATTTGATACAGAGAATTCTGCTGAATTTTAATTTCAAATCATAGGGCCTCTATTTCTTCTACAACTGTCTCTGGGACATCATTTCAGACTGTGTCTTTCCAGAGGGAGCTTTAGTGTCTGCTGTCACTCACAATGATGCTGTCATTCCCGTTTTGCGCATGTAAGGCATAATTAGCAGGGTTTAGCAGTCTGTATGCTCTGGTCTGGCCCCATTCTGCTTTATAGCACACTGTTTTCCTTTTGCAGTTGACTGGAAAAGCAGAGGAATTATCTTTGTGCTTTGGTTGTACTCTTTCCTATCAGTGTGATGCTCAGGCAATGACCATATGTATTGCATCTCCTTCTTCTGTCAAGAATCTACAATGTCAGTTTGTGACATCACTGAAAATAATCATAATTAATTTCTTGTTGATTGACAGACCAATTCCTTCACAGAATAATATGCAAAGGCAATTATCAGTCAGTGCTAGCCACATGTCTACATAAATTGTGTTAGAGAAGCTCAAGGCAGAGGTTAAAAAAGGTTTAAAAGCTTGTGCCATATCTCATACAGTTAAATCAAATCATGACCAGTTAGACAGTTGAATCAAAGTTGTTTTGTATTTTAAAAAGCCTTTTCTGAAACACGCCTCTTATAACCATGTTGGTTTTGTGAGGATTTTTTTTTTTAAGAATGAAACAAGCCTTCTGTTGTCAAATTTGAAGAACTATTTTCTGATGGCACTTTAAAAAAAATCAAAGCTTATTAATAGTGTAAAAATATTCCATTTTGTATTTTATATTGACTGCTTCTAGTTTTCATTTAGACTGATTCTTTAAAAATAAATCATATTTGAATATGTAGCTCAGAAAATATAATATGCCCAAATCACATTCATATTATTTCTACCCTAGCAACACTTTTGATCAAATCAAAATTGATTGTTTTCTAATCAAAAATGTTAATCTTTTCAATTTTTGATCCAGTCTGGAATTAAAAATAGAAAAATCTTAGGGAAATTGCAGTGCTCAGAAAGATTTATTCTTTATACTCATATGTGAAATTGATGCCTTACTAGAGGCAAATTAATTGATTTTATGAGTTATTTTCATCATTAACCAATATAAAGTTTCAGCTGCATATCCAGGAGGTTTTTAATATACACTGATGAGGAAATATAGAATACCTTGTACAGAAATGTAGAAAATGTGAAAGTAGCAGAGTTCAATTTCGAAGCAATCAAATCCTATTTATTGTGACTCCCAAGCAAATTTATACACAGGAAATCAGAAAGAGACATTTTCCAGCTAGATGCCTCTAAGTGCCTGACTACCTCAGAGATGTCAGAGGTGTACTACTTTTGTTTGGGGGAAGCACTTTTTGGCCTATTTCTGTCAGAAAGTGAGCATTTACATGAGCGTGACCACACGTAGTTTGAAGGTAAGAACTTAGATATTTTAACGAGCCTTGTCTGGTAGAAATTGTCTCAGCATCAATGAAGCCAGCAGAGGTACATCAATTGGTACCAGAAAAGAATTTTCCCATAAAACTTTATTTTGAATCATAGATGGTGCTGATATTTTTGGAAAACGTTTCTCCTGCTTCATACATTTGTGATTTCTTCTGCACTTTCAGTGGTATCTTCTATTCATTTACTGGAAAGGAAGGATAATGCAATCGTCTTAAGGCTCAGCACTGTGATGAAGAATTGCAAAGAGCTGCAGTAAAAGGTAATATATATATATATACACACACATACATGTACCTGTATATGCATATAATTTTTAATGTATAAATATGTATATATTATTGCTTAGTCAAAATAAGAAGTTCTTACCTTCTTAAGAGGATGGATTTTGTCTCTGTTAGTCAGGACAAAATACTCCACTTTGATTCTTTTCAAACATATCTGTAGTATTATCCAAAATTTTATTTAAAGCACGTTTTATAATGAACCTTTTTTCTGGGAAAAAAAAGGAAGGATTGTGTACTTGTCCACTTTATAAATTGATCACATTATGACAGGAAATAAAATTCTGCCATCATTTCCTGATTTACTCTTTCTCCTCAAAGTTTCTTTTACTCCACTTCTTTATTAGATATCACCAAAAAAAACACCCCATTTTTCTTTAGCAGTTCAGGCATTTAACACTCCCTCTAAATCTAATCAGAGATTGCATCCCCTATGATACACAATGAACTCTCTGAGAAGCTCAGAAAATACATTCTATTGTTTTTATGTGGCTTTTTTAGACTGCTTCCTGAAGGAAATTCTTAGTCCAATAAATTTCTTAATCACTTTGAAAAACATGTTTCATTTTGCTTTGTTTGAGATGTGTGGGGTTGTTTTGTTTTTTTTTTTTCCTTGAAAAGGTATTTGAAGTCCTTGAATTTACCCCTGGGCCCAATAGCCATCTTTAATTCTCATTTCTAATCCCTGAACACTCTTAATCAAGTCTTCAGTAGTTTTAATTATTATTCAACATCTTATTTAGGATTAAAATTTTTCTATGATTGTACAATGAATACAGATCATGCAATACTCATTGTATAATCACAATTAAAAGAATAATCCCTCCAACAAAGTTTAGAACAATTTAAACTACCAAGGATTTAAGAGAGCTAAGTGATTGGAAAGGAGATTTATGGCTTGGTGAAGCATCCTGAAAGTTAAAACAGATCTGTAAGCATTTTTAGGAAACAGGAAATTGTTATGACAGGTCAAACGTGAAGTCTGTCAGGTTTGATAGACTGTCTCGTACTGTGGCCAGTTCAAAGAGTTTCAGAAAAAAAAAAGTCTAAGAACCACACAGCAAAAGAGCATAGAAAAATCTGCATTTATATTTAGATCTCTTCCTGATTTTTGATATCTGAGAAATCTTAAACCCTGAAGCCTGGAGGTAAAGATCTCTGCAACAAAACTGTTGATAATTATAAGAATCCTGTGGACTCTTGGTATCAATCTGTAAGTCCAGGTTTTTTGGTTAAGATTATGTCTTCAGAACCTTCAGTCTCCAGAGGACTAAAAGATTTCCAGGAAGCGGAGTTTAACTGGGCATAAATTAAAAATTTAAATGCATTATAAAATCAACAGTGATGAAAATCGTGCACGCAAATTGAGTGTGTTCAAATCTTTGTTTCTGCTAGAACAAGAATGTCACTTTATGAAGCTTACTAGGTAAACTCTCATTAGGCCTACAAAAACCAAGTATCTCACCTATCCAATAAAATACCTACGTGTATTTTAGGCCTATAATAAGTTCATTATCCTGCCAGTTACTGTACAGATGCTTACAAATAAGTATCTTGGTAAAACAGATGAGAGGGGAAAAAAGCTGAATTCAAAAGTAACTTGTGTTGAGCTCATGTTCCTCCCAGGAAGGAAATATTTTTTATTTCTTATGAACAACGCTTAAGAAACACAGATGAGCCTGTACAAAAGGAGCTTTTGGTGAGCCTTAATGCAAAAATTCCTGCTGCAGACTGCTCGGTAGGATTAATGGTGGTCAAGATTGTACAGAAGGACGAGACGGTTAAACATAATGTTGGTCCATTGATGCTCCAGCCCAGCTACGGCTGTCCCCATCTGGGCGCATTACACTCACGCCCCTGTCAGTACAGGCTCCCGTGGGCCTAACGAAGCCTGCTCTGGCTTTGCATTGCCTTAGTGCTGTTTGACTTGTGTTCCAGGAATATAGACATTTTCGGCTGAGATGTAGGGTATCACACTGAAACAGTTCGGCTGCTTTCACCTGCAACGTACTTTTTATGTCTCAGTACCTTTCCTAGCCCTTCCTTTTCTACTCTGAGTAGTAGCATGCATTTGGATTTTTTGCTTGGCTTTTCCACTACTCTCTGTGTGTGGTTTCCCTTTTAAAATGGCTTTTTGGTGTCTTCCTCACTTTGAATTCATTGAGCATATTAAACTGCATTGGTGAAAAACCAGTGACAAAATAACTTGAGAGGGAGGCATTCCTACTTTGTAAAAGAAAATCCTCCAGTGTTAAGGCTGTTTGTCTTAACACAGTTGATTAGGAAAATACGCTCTGAAATTCTCAGAATACACTTGAAAAAAAGTCTTATCTGTCAAGGGACTAGTGGGAGGAGAGGCAAAAGAAAGGAATTAAGCCATTCAGAAGAGAGTTTCCTGGCAGGTGGCTTGATTTGTGCAACTTCAGCAAATGGAGAAAAACAAACAAACAAGCAAAAAACTACAATAACACTCAAGGTGATTCATTAAGTTACGTTTTCATTAATGTTTGAGGATGTCATTAAAACGCTAAAATATTGAGAAGTTTTCCATGTATTAGGCATTAGCCATTGTATCACACTGGGATATAGCCTAGCATTGCCCTGTGTCTTACTGGGAGACTGCTTAAAACCATCCTGTGTTGTCTGTCATCAGTGTTCAGTGTGGGACTTCCTGCAAGTTTTCAAAGACAATAATGAAACCTGGGGATTGTATCCTTTTGAGCAAGTGAGTCACCAAAACATCACAGATGTTCATTACCATATGAATTTAGCACAATTTCTAAATCCCCAGATCACTGTTATCTCTGAATTTACCCTTTGTAGTGAATGGAGGGAAATTGTTATTTTATTTATCTGAAGACTGCATTGTGATAAGCAAAGTGGTGGAAATAATCATATGAAACTCACTGTAGCATAAGACTTTCTGGTAAGGAAAAGAAAAAAAACTTTTTTTTTTTTTTTCGGAGGGGGAAGGATATAACAATTTTTAGTAGAATACAGAATTGCAATCATTATTTGTGATAGAATATATAATTTTTTCTACTCTCAAGAAAAAAAAATCAAATTTTGTATGAGGGAATAGAGAATATATGAAATATCCCACAAGCCTGGTTTTACACTGTATTTATATTCCATCTATAGTGAAGAAACCAAGGATGATGTCTATGCAGTCCTTTGAAGGCACATCTGACCTCAACAGCGAGCACCTGAGGTGCTCCAACTGCAACTTCAAAACTGCTCAGGTGAGAGAGGTTTGGTGGAGAGGGTGCAGAGCTGCACTAAGAGCTGCAGCTCAGGCTTGGAAGTCAGACAAAAAATACAGCTCCCCAGAAGAAGAAACCCTGTTTGCAAATACTATATAGTTATTCTCTCAGAAACATTAATTCATCTATAGCCTTATATTATTAGTACCGGTTCTTGAGCAGTTTTGGCTGAAGCCAGCCAGCACTCTCCCATAGACTTCCTGAAGATGAGTCAGTAGCTAGCACAGGCCACAGCAATTCTCATTAATTACACGGATTCTGGTATCATGAAGACAAGCTGACCTGTGTCAGTTAACACAGCTGATGGCTGTGTCTAAATTAAGGCCTTTATGCTTCCAAATAACCTCAAAAATATCTTTTCTTGTCTGTTCCTCTTTATGCATTATTTTTGCTTTAAGCTCAGCTAAATATTTCCCTTTTAACAAGTTCTCTGTTTCTCTGTACTTAATTTCTTCAGCATAACTTGCATTTGTTTATGCCATTTTAATTTGTTTACAATTGCATTTCAAAAATATATTTTAGACAAAACAAACAAACAGAAAAAAAAACCATAAAATATGGTGAGAACAGTGACTTAATATTTTAGGAATTTCAGATTCAGTGAAGAAGCCTGAATATAAGGTAAGAGGCATAAAAATACAGAGTAAAAATGCAAATGATCTATTTTGGGACCATGACTGTACATAGCTCTGTGTAGAGATAGGCAGGGTGTGGGAAGCATTCCAGCTGTCTGGAAACCTGAACACAGCACAGAAGAAGTCTACAAGTGTCAGCTACAGCTGAAACTCCACATTGGAGGAGCAGGTACACCTCTTATTGTTACTTAGCTGAGTTTAATATTTCTCCAAGAAATGGTGTAAAAATTAAAAAAAAAAAAAAAAGAGAAAGAAAATTCAGCTGATGAACACACCAGTGTAAAAAGGAAATCAAAGACATTTATGTGTAGTGTGAAACAATCTATCTACATACAGCTACATGTATTTGTAATTAGAGGTCACTAAGAACTAAAATTAATTCTGGTATTTACTAGCTTTTCATTTACAAGACAACCATATTTGCTGTCCTCTAACTCTGCAAGACAACCAAGCAATACCAGTGAGCTTGAGGTTTCTTCCTAGTTTAAGCTGGGTGAGACGAAACAACATGCCAGTAATGTGTGGTCTCAGAGATCTGGCATTAGCTGAGGAACCTGGAACTACTGCTTTTAAACAGTAAATTTAAAAAAAAAAAAAAAAAAAAAAAAAAGTTCAGACAACATTTCTCAATCACATTCTGGCATGAAGAAAATGAAAAAAAATATGAAAACTTCACAACCATCCTGTTTAATATTGGGGAGGTGGAGTGTACATCTATTTTAAATTAAAATTTCCAGTTTCTATCTGCAGAGGATTGAAAGTCTTTTGGTGCTGTAGGGAACAATGGCATGTTGTGGTCAGCAGTCCAAACTAGTGCGTGGTCAGCAGTCACATGGAATAATTTGACCTTCCTAACCAAGTCTTCGCCAAGGACCTAAATATAATGGTTAGCACTGAGTCAGGTAACTTGGGGGCTGAGACCTAAAAAACCCACGGGCTTTATCAAGAATTAATTATTTAAAAAAGGGACACTGCTTCATATAGCACAAGGCAATCAACCTGATAACTAGATAACAGAATAATTTGGTATTAACTTGGAAAATATGATCATCTCTTCTTCATATTTCTACAGAACTAACTAGTTCAGTTGAAACTGAAAGTTTCAGTGGCTGAACTGTTTCGGCCAGACGTCAGTCCTCCTGTGACACCTGGAAGTAAATGGGAGCGATAATCTTTATATCTCCCCTACTGTCAACCTGTAAGTAGAAACGTTTCTTGCTTTGTTCTTTATTTATTTGAAACACTTGTTCTGGCAAATAGCATGATCACTGATCCTTCAGTACTTGGTATAATGGGTAGGAGCGGGTCAGCTAAATGATTCATCCCTGCTTGTCTGTATTGCTAATGAAACTCCAGCATTACTGCGCCTTTTCCATCCCCAGGGAATACAACTGACCAGTATGCTTGTATGTTCCAGCCCTATGCTTCCCCACCTGCTGAAAGACACTTCTGAAACCTACATTTCCATATGAAAGTATAGATTCTTTTGTACTCCAGAAAATACAAAGTTAAATCCTAACCAGCTGAGGATCTGTCCCAGTTGCTTATTCTGTGTTAAGTACTGCCTAGCACTCCTGCTGAGGCAAAATGCCTCGCCAGTACCTCCTGCAGTGGGCTATGTCTTAAAGGCACACATTAATCGTTAATTAACAGATTATAATTTTAAAAATAAACTCCAAACAGCTCATTATGGTGACATTTAAATCACTCTATTCAGTTAAATAGGATGACAGTTTATTTAATAATGATCACAATGTTCCTTTTTTCTGTTGCTTTTTTCCCTCTTTAGCAGCATTCTGATACAAAAAAGATACTGTCGACAAATGCAATTCAAATGGTCTCTTTATGAAACAAAATTTGTGCGAGCTGATTTGACTCAGGCTGGTATTGTTTCTTGAAGGGCAGGAGGGGCGGCTGCGAGAACAATCTGTTTCTTTTAGGAGCCAACTCTGCATGCCTTACTGTGTAAAATAGTAATAATTGAAAAAAATACCAGTTTGGCTGAATGAGGATTGTAGGATTCAGCTGACTTTACAGTTTTAAGCTATTTTTTCTTTTTAAGAATGATTGGCCCTTGTGAAATGTGAGGAGCAAAGTACATTGCAGGATCTATTTTTATGGAAGGAAGCGTCCTTCTGTATGATCCCCAGATGAAAAGCTGTCATCCGTCTTCTGAATAAGTTTTATCCTCCTCCCCTTCAATGGCTAGTTTTTTGAAACTGCAGAAGACTCCAAGCAATTCTTTATAATTCCCTAAATAAAGACATCAGAGTATTGGCAGAAACAGTACATGAACAGGAGTGGGCAGCTGTCTCTGAGAGGGGGAAAAAAAAAAGAAAAAAAAAAAAAAGAAAAAAAGAGAAAAGAACATGCTTACCAGCTTAGTTAAAAGCTGTGAAATGTTATTATTGAGTGTATGTCAATGTGATGTGTCCTTCCAGTTTAAAATGGTGCTTCAAGCAGAAGATTTCTCATTTATGACATATTAGCCTAAGTCTATGAACTGTTCTGTGGAAACAGTCTTGCCAGTCCATCAAAGGTAATTAAAGGCAAAGAGTAAACTTCAAAGACAATGTGCAAATTGAATCAGGGGAAAAAAAAAAAAAAAAGAAGAAGAAGAAGAAAGATAGGAAGGTAAAAAAATATATATTTTTTCCTCTATTGATATCAGGCTACAGAGAAGGTTTTAAGGATGACCAGAAATATAAAATATCCCCTGAATTTTTGTTCCATTTCATAGAACTGATGTAAAAAGATGGATTAGTTGCAGTGTCAAGTGTTACATTGCACATCCTTTATGGTGTCTTATTATTAGGTGGATAATGCATTCTACTAATAGCTTGGACATTTATTGCTATAATTGTCACACGCACCCCTTATTTTGATCCTTGGATGAGTTCTATTGCTGGTCAAATAATTCAATCTTTTTGTATAGTGCTGTTTCCTAAATAGCTGTGCCAAGTATTTGGTCTATTTTGTGGAATGTACAACTTTAACTTTGTCTCTGCATGTGTTCATTATAGCAGTCTTTAATTACAGGATCAGATACAATTTCTCGAATAGTACAGTCTAATATTATATTATTTATTCTTGGATTTTCACCCCATTTTTATTTTCTGGGAACAAAGACACTTGTAATAAATACATTGCAGTGGCAAATTAAATTTTTATTGTCATTATTTGAAGCGTTAATGGTTTTATAAAAAATCTTTAAATATAAGATTGTTTTGTATTAAAAAAGCATATTCTTCCTCTCTCTTGTCTTGGTTATCTTTCAAAACTGACCAAACACCTTGCACAAACCATCTTCACACAGAAAATAATAACCATTAATAAGGGTAATGACATTACCAATAAATGTCATATTCCGGGGGAACAAACCTGCAAATTTCAATCTGAAAGTTTCAGAAATCTATGAGAAACTATAATGGACTATAATTAAAAAGTGATTCATTTAACTATAGAGGCTGGTACAGATCCCAACATAACAAGCAGAAATCACCTTTGCTGTTTTTAGTCAAGCCTAGAGTAAAGGCAAATTGTTTAAATATACCATGGATAAATGAATGAGAATTCATTTACCTAAGCAGTAATTCTTCATATTTTTCATATTTTCAAAATCATGGAACTGTTTTTGTACTATTGAGATTTTTTACTCGCTGTGTTCCAAAAGCTACTTCACCGACAAAATCTCTCATCTTTTCAAGTCAGGATAGGGTTAAAACACTAAATAATGATATTGCTTTTTATGTATGATTCAGCAGTGCATGAAAATCTTATTCTCTGCTCCCCCACCCCCTGGAAATCACCTATTAAAAGTTCCAGTTTCTTTTGATCTTAATCCAAACTCATCAAAATCAATAGTTGTGTTTCCATTGACCTCTAGTATGATTAATACTAGCTATTTTGGAGGATAAGCAGAGTGGATGTAAGTGTGACACGAATGCAACTTTACAGGGAAGGGAACCATTCATATCTCTGTTTCCTAACTTCTTGCTCATAGTTTGCAGCCATTTACATAGGGCAAGAAGAGCACTTGAACTATAGAAAAGGAATAAAAGGAAGAAAGTGGTCAACAGGAAACCACATAGTGGTTTCAGTTATGTTTCTATCTCATTTTGATCTAATTTAAAATTAAAAGGCAATGTGTAGAATGTAACATAATTCAGAAGATGAAAAAGATGTCTTGTAGGAAAATAAAACTCCTAAGAACAATATTAGAAGTAACCAAAAGTTAAAACACTCAACCAATTCAAAGCCAGTAAAGCAGATATTTAATAAAATTTGAAATAGATAGAGGTTTAATATAGAAACAAAACAAACAGAGAAAGACAAAGGGGAAAATAAGTTGATCTCTTTTTACTTTATTTTTCTTCTCTCCATTGTTTGTCACATTTCCTTGTTCTGTGTTAGCTTAAAATTAGATGTGACCTCTAGCCTTTCTTAGTGTTTATTTTTTACACAGAACCTTGCTGGACCTACTCGTATCCATGAAGTTAAGCACATTTTTTCAAAAGGATCATGATTTACTTGCAAATGCTTACTTCTATATTCTTTCTATTGAAAATTCTAGACTAAAATTATTCTTTTCACATAGCAAGCAATTTTTTTTTGTTGAAAATAAAAAGGGAAGAAAACATTTTGAGTTGGGGTCTTGATACATTGCAATAGATTTGTGATTCCATACCAAGGCTCTGCTCTTCAGTTTAGCCAATGGTTACAAACTGAAAGAAGTATTTTCTCTTTCTGAATGTTATTTCTATAGTAATGAGCAACTGGCTGTGTCTTGTGCGCAGCACTGAAATTTACTTCTTAAAGACAAAATGAAAACTGGCTGCATGAAATGTTTTTTTCTCAGGCCTTTATTGTTGGAAGGGTGAAATGCATGGAGTAGGACAGGACCACACTGAAAAGTCACAAATGATTGTTACTTGACTCGATACTTTGTAATTAACAGTTGTTTCTGGTAAATGTCTATTGCTACACTTGGACAGAGCACAGGTGTGCAGCAATCCTACCTGATCTGTAAAGTGCATGTCTTTTCTTATATTTATTTGTCATTATCTAGTACAAACAGAAAACGGAATTTTCTGTGGGACAGAAATAAATGGAAAAGACTCATCCTGAACATGGACTTCAGAAAATTATCATCTTTTAACATTGCTTTGGGAAGGAAGTGGTTGCAGGCTAGAACCTAATAGTTAGCATTTATCCTCTGAGAATGCCACTCCCAACAGCAAAGCAAGAAGTGAGATATCTGAACCACTGTAAGCAACATTCTGTTCTCATTTTCACCTATTCATTTCTATATGAATGCCAATGGCAGGGGTATATTTGTCAGTGCCTGAGCACTCACCTCCAAGTCCCAATCAAATCAAAAAAATCTTTAAACCTCCTTCAAGAGGAAATAATATATTTATTTAACTGTCAATCCATGTTTAATGATTATTAGGGCAACCATTTAATTAAAATGAACTACATGAAAATGAATGCAATTAAAATGAAACGAGAGATGGGATTACAGCCTCTGTACTTTGTACTGGTCTACCTGGTAACTTTTATGTCCTTAGTGATCAGTTTAGTGAGGTCTGAGAAGAAGGGAAGGTAGCTCAAAGATGTGCGTGTTCTAAAAGTTTTGCCAACTCTGGAGACAGAGCAAAGAACAGAAATTAATGTTCTCTCTGAGGAAAGAACAATTATAACTCCACCAATTCAGAGAGGATGGGATGACGCCGGGGAGGCTGGGAGCTCAGAGCTGTGAGTTGTCTGTATGTGGGAGGGGACATGGAATTGGATAGGAATACGGGACACAGTCTCATAGGAAAACCGACTTCATTAATTCTGCTAATTTAACTTAGCTTTAACTCCTAAGCACGGCAACAAGGAGGTGAGAGTTTTAAACGGGTGAATGCACATTGTAAATTGGTTATTACAAGCCTGACTTACAGATACATTTATATCTATACATGTGTATATAGATATTTATATATCTATATGTGCATATAGGTATGTGTGTCTGTATATGTACATATATAAAAATATGTACACATACATGCAAATGTGTATATGTGCTTGTAATAGAGAATGTGCCAGTAGATGGCACTCAAGAATGTATAACTGATGGGTTTGTTGGCTGCCTTTTCATGAAGAAATCAGTAAGAAATCTAATCAGTTCTTGAAATAACGATGAATGGCTTCCACCCAAGACAAAAGCATAACAAAGTTTCCACTTGAAATTAATGAAATGGTTCTCTAACCTCTGGAAAGTCTTTCTCTGCATTGTCTAGGGAGAGTTTGCATGTATTAAGGCTCAGGTGGGACAATTGTTAACACTATGGCTGCCTCCAAAGTACTACGCAAAAAGATTCAGATCTTGGTATGATGCTTCATTATCAAACTAACTTTTTTATCAGCTGAATTAGGACAGCTGCATCCAAACTTCCTGATGGGAGCTGACCCACCCATGCTAACCATTGTGTATTCTGGAAATAGTCTGAAGAATAGTTCACCCAAGACAAAACCATGAAGACTTTTCTAATAACTTACGCAGACAACTGAGACCTTGGCCCTGTTTAGTTTTCAGATACGGATTTCTTTTGTAAGTGGCATTGTTGCACAGAAATAATGAAAAAACTATGTATGAATGCACTGAAATCAGGAAGAACTAAGTGGAAATTGTTCCTAGTAAAAAAGGATTTAAGAAAAAGTTGTAACATAAGCAGATGGAGATTTTTGTTCTTTATTAATCCAAAAGTCTAATAGTCTATAAAATACAACTGGGTCTACAGGCAGCACAGGCATATTTCACTGCATCTAGACTTTAATCTTGCCAGCATCTCTGCATGTCAAAAGAAGACCCAGGTCTACACCGCCCTCCCATATTCTCAAATTCTTCTTGGAAGGAAATCTGTGCGCTGAGATGTGAATTGAACCACAATGCAGAATTATCAGCCCTTCCACATTAACCCAACCAGAACACTTAAAAGAATAAAAAAAAAAAAAAAAGAAAAAGAAAAAAAAAATGGGAAAGGGAGAGAAGCATCATTCATCAGTTTTTGCCATTGAAAGTGAGAAGGTTGAGAAATCAATAATGAAAAAGAACACCCAGATTGCAAAAGCACTGGGACCATGGCCTTGTAAAGATCACATTTTAAACCACATGCTGGATAAAAGTGGCGTGAAGCCACAAGTAAAGAAGCAGTCCTGGTGGTTGGTTTGTTGTTTTGTGTTTTGGTTTTTTCTCATTTCTCCTGTGTTCAGGAAAATGGGCTCTTGTTCTCTACAAACAAATGGCATTTGTCATAGCTTATTTCGTTATGAAAATTCCTCTCCTATAAGATATCCTATGAGATAACCAGGTATAAAAGCTGCACCTGACTCTCAGATTATGATAGCAGTAATGTACAGCCTGGGTTTGGAAGACCAAGGAATGCATGTTACAAGTTGCTTTCTTTCTGCAGATCTGCAGCTTTATGCCTTTCTAATTCAAGCTTAAAAAAATTAAACCTTGAGTGGAACTTAATTTGGGAACATGGGCCTTCAAAATACTCACAGAAGAGCAAATTTATTCCACCATATCATTCTAGCTTGAAATTGCTCTTGAACTTGCCAAATTTATATACACTCTACTGTCCAACCCCTGTATCTTCATTTTCCTTAAAAGTACTTGTTTTGATATCTAAATCTTATCTGGCATCAAATGAAATCATTTGTATCATTCTAATTTCCATGAATATTCTCATTCATAAACACACCATGGACATATAATACACACATGTAGAGAGTGGAATCTGGGTATTTATTCCACAACATGAAATGTTTGGATCAGCCACAATAGTTTTCCATGAGGAATGTTGCCTGTCAACCATTTTAAATAGCCAGAAAGAGAGAAAGCCTGAATAAAACTTTGTCTGAAAGGCTACAGAGAAGTCAGAAAACGAGTGATGCTGACTTCTTGCCAATGAAGCTGTTTCTTTTTTCTAACAAATGAAATAATGTCTTAGATATGCTACACTCAGAGGCAACTGTCATTCCTGATATAGTTTTCACACATTATTTTTCCTACTTTTTCTCAGCTGTAATAAAAATTCTAGTAGAATAAATTGAGAGAAAAGGACAGGTGAATCTGTTGAGGGGCTCTCTAATGACTGCTTACTGCAGCATTCTTTGCATGATAGCTTAATTAACTAGTTATGTTATATATCTGCTATCCTTGGTGAGTACTTATTAAAACTTTTATGTATACTCACACATGCAGCTTTGAACACAGCTTTTAAGATACAAGGGCTTTTTTTTTTTGTTTTCTTTTTTTTTTTTTTGCCTTTTTTTTTTTTTCCTGATGCTTTTCCTCTATTCTCTTAGCAATCAGCTAACCCTAATTATATTTTGTCTACAAAAGGCTGCTGTATGCTGTTGTAATGTGCCACCTGAGAGATACCTCCTTGAAGTTTGGTAGAGTTTAATAAAAAAATAGTTAGTGAAGGCTAAGTCCCAGAAAGAACTAATGCTACAAAGTCGCTTCGGTTACATGGGAATTCTCCCATAACGGTACAGACATGTGCAACTCCTAAAAGCTTTAACTGATTTGATAGATTTCTGCTACATTTCCTGTTCAGCCACAGTTACTTAAGAAATGCTATTTTAGATTTGTAGGAGTTTTACAAGTGTTCTATAAATTGCTTAGAGACATTTATGTGAAACAGAAGGGTTTATTTTCCTTCGTCTCTCAAAATAACAAAAATAATTTCACTCTTCTCTCACATCCCAAATGGAAAATGACTTAAATTCCTTAAGAGAAGAGCACATGTTTATAATATTCTATACAGTATAATATATTATGAAACATAATATGCTTTGTTAAATAAGGACTGAGTTACGTATATAGTGAAAATTAGTCATATGCCTATGTCCTTTGTTGAATCATCTGTTGTAGGAATGACTAAATTAGCCTACACAAATATAAATGGCAACATTCTTATGACATAAAACTCTAAAATAAGACCTTCACAGAATTTGGTGTGCAAATCAGCATGGCAAACTTCTCACCTTCCTTCCAGAATTCTCCTATTCCATAGGACCAGCTTTTTCCACATATGACAGCTTCATGCATGAGCTGTATAACAGAAGAATCACACATGCTGCTGTCAGTAAGAGTCCCCTTTTTCTTTAAGACATGAGGCCATTGTAGTACAATGTCATTAATCTGACTATATTTTGGAAGGCAAATGACTATCAGCTGAGCAGTCACAAGGCAACAATCATTGCCATGAAACACATTACCTTTACTTTTCAATCATAATTTAAGTTATTAACAGATTATTTGGAGGGACTTTTCGTAGACTAAATAATAACCCGGAGGTCCAGCTGACGTGAGCACCCCTAATTTTTTTAAAGACTTGTACACTGAGGACTCAGAAAAGTGACTGATAAAGACATTTCTTTTGCCTGAGTCTTTGATACTAGTGTATTTTTTTATTAAATACTCTGTGGACTAGTACTAACACTCATAAACAAGACAAAGAGCATATTATCCTGTGCAAAATCAAGCCATATCACTTCCAATACCTGAGATATTTTCTTTATATACCTAAAAAATATTTCGAGTCTACCTTGTTTCAGATTAGAGGTAGGAACCTAAATACTGAATATTTTCTCTCCATATATATTTTTTTCTACCATGCTCTATCTGCATTAGTGACTACCAACCTGTGAAAACAGCACTGTGTTCTTATTAAGGCAAAGCTGCAATCAGAAGTAGGTCAAAAGAAAGGAGCAACTGACACAGAACACAGCTTCCAGAGATCATAGCTAAAAAAGAAAAACACCCATCTGTAGTGCCACTGCTAATGACAAGCTGAACCTAGGTGAAAAGGTTCCTTTCAGGAAAGAACTAGGAGGAGGGGCAGTGCAATAAATACAGTGACACATGTATGCCTGCCTGAAGAGTTTCCTCTCCCTCAGCCCTGATACCCCTCCATCAATCATGCCTGATGCCTGCATTACATTCTAATTCCTAAGACACATCTCCTGTCATCAGGAAAGATCAAAGGGGAGGCTTGCTCAGGGACAGGGGAACATGTTAATCGCAATCCCACCCCTTTGTTTGTAAACCCTTCGCAAGGTTCCAATTGCAAGTAATTAAATAGATTCTCACATAATGACACTGGTTCTACCTTTTCCCTTTTTTTTTTTTTCTTTTTAATCTCTTAAAAGAAATAGAGATTATGATATTTTAGGCAGCTGGCATTTCAAGAATATGAATATGATCTTGAAGCGTTATGATTACAGAGCACTGGGAATCTACATGTATTTTCTCTCATACGAGAACTGCATTAACATTTCACTTACTTAACCTCCCAGTAGAATTGTGAAGGTATCATTTATAAGAATTGTATAGGTAGTATAGGAAGAAGAGAGGATTGATTGATTCAGGAGGGAAAATCATATTTCTTTCAGGCATATTCCTAAATTGCTTGACACACATTTGCTTATATGTGAAGGCTATACTTGAAGGAAAGCTCATATCTGAGCTTGAATAAAATACATTTCAAGGTAGAACTGGGAGAATTAGTAGAGAAACAGCTGAGATTCAGGCTGCACAATGGTTGTATATACAAACAAGAAATTTACACCAAATTTACACTGGATTTAAACCACCTTTTAATCCAATACAATTTCATTGAACACACTTACTTAAATTTCACATTGATTTATTGAAGCTTAATTTAAGCCATTTCCTCCAACCTTGTTCCCAGTTGATTTAGACTATGTCTACCTTAAAGACTTCGTTACAGTTCAAATAGCCAAGGTACAGAGAGTGAACTTAAACTCGCACATCTGAGCTGGCATAAATCCCTACTACAGATTCTGTTCTACCAGCAAAGATGTCCTTTAGCTTGATTTGCTTCAAGACAGTGAATTTATTATATTGATACAAAGGTTCAGTTTGATAATGGCTCCATTAGGAGCACTTTGCTGGTTTACTGTGTTGGTATTTCTATAATGGTAAAGTGTTTCTAGTATAGATGCTTCTGGATATTAAATTGAACCAAACCTGATTTAAACCCAGAATAAGAACATCATCCCAGCTTTCCACATATAAACAACCCTTGTACAATAGTGAAATAAAAGAAGTTTGTTAATCCCAATATATACTATTTTCCCAAGACAAATATTTTCTGATGGCAAAAGAAGAAAGTATTAAACCTCACTTTAGAGTTAAGTAACAATGAAAGCCATATTCCAGGCTGTCAAAAATCCCAGACTGTCCCTGAAGTTAACACAGCTGAACTCCTCTAAAGTATCTGCATAACTGTATCAGCTTATTTCTTATTTTACAGTTATGATATATTTATATTAATGTTTGAATCTCTATGAAGAAACGAATTTTAGAAAGGTTTCACAGAATGATTTAACCAGGCACCAAATGGAACATGTAAAAGTTCATGTTTATGTTTCTTTCCAAATAAAGATGTAGAAGGAGAGAAAAAAAGACCTTGAAGAGGACATTGATGATTTGAGAGATTAAAGCTCCTTAAAAAGAAAAAAAAAAAACCACACAAAAAACAACAGCTTTAAACAAAAGATTTTAAAATAACATCCCTTGTTCCTATGTTACTGGCAGTGGTATTTCAAGAAGCAATAAGTCAAATGAAAATTAGCACTGACTTCAAATTTGGATTCTTAAATGAAAACAATATTTCCTTCTATACTGTGAATTTTCTGTGAATGTGGAGTTAAGAGTCAGTGTTAGGGCCCTTTAAAGTTCCCTCATAAATTTGCTGGGGCAAATTTTCCTGGTAGATCAATTCTAACATCATATTAAAATTTTACAGCCTATACACATAAATATTCAAACAATTTTAGCCTGATTTTAATGAAATAATGTGTCCATTCCTGTCTTCCAATTTTCTAAAATAAAAACATCACTTTGACCTTTTTCTGTTTTGTTTTTAGAACTAAATTATGGAAGTCTATCAACAAACATTCACCTACTTGATATGAATGCAAAAATCATGCCACATGGTACACATAAGTGTGGAAAATTATTAAAAAAGTCAAGAGGGAAATACAGTACACTGGAGATATTGCTTTTATTTGTTTTCTTTATGTCACAGCTGCAAAAGTAGGTACAAATTGATTTAGGCTCTTTAAAATTTTTCTTAACTTGGTAAAACTTGATGATATTTCAAGTAGCCCTGAAAAAAGAAAAGAAAAAAATGTGTTCCTTGAGTATTTGATGGATGTCTGAAAATATTTTTGTTGTTCTGTACTAAGACATAGAAAAGTGTACGATCTCGGAGCCTGTAGCAACATGAATATTTAGTGAATATGTAGGTATTCATGTCAAAGTCTGCTCTATGTTTTCTTTTAATATATTGAAGTTTGTGACCTCCACAGGTTCCTGAGATGGTAAATTCCACAGTTCCTCAAGCACATGAAAAGGCAAAACCAATTCCTTTATTTACTTCTTAATTTTCCTTTTTCTTCAAGAAGAACCAGTGTGCCCTCTTTGTAAATTCCATCTCCTTAAATTTGACTCTCCAAAATAACTTTATAATAACTGCTATCCCCTTGTCCTGTCATTTCATGGGAGGAATGACATACTACACAGTTTTAAGAGTCTTCGGTGAATGACTGAATGAATTTTACTGGCTGAGTCACTCTTTATTATAAATTTGTGAAGAAGCTAAGAGAAGTACTCCAGTAAGTAACTCACATCCACAAAAGCCAGGCTAATGTTTCGGTGTGCCAATTTTGTCTATCCATATGTTAACTTTGTTATTTATTACCACATTTTGGTACAGAGCAGAAGTTGTTGATTTACACACTGGGTGACAGTATTTTGGGAGACTTGCTATCTGCAGCTTTTAAAATTATTATTTTTTGTATTTCTGAAATCAAAGCTGGTTTATCGCAATAGTTTAGGTCAGCTGTTCTACTGCTGAGACATTAACCTTAGGAGAAGAGTAGGAACCCTGGTAATTGACTACTTCAACAATCATATTCCAATTTTCCATTATGCTTGAGTCAACAACCTAAACCCCCAGGTTGCCAGTCCTGATGATAATCCTAGAGGTCTTTTCAAAGACTATATGAAATTTACCATTTATATTTTCTGATATTGTGAAAAATGCTAGCAAAGACCTTAGTAGTCTACTACTTAGTAGAAGTATTTGAAAATATTTTATTTTCTTAGTAAGTCACTTTCTCATATTTCTGTGGCCTGCCTTATTTTATGTGTAACTTTCCAGTGCCGATATTTCCAAAGCTTTCTATCCTTATTGATTAGAATCTACTTTCTCTTTCTGAAGGAGGTCTTTCTAGTTGAATGTTTCACTTCAAGAGAGATGCTGACCATGAAGAGAGTCCAAAAGTAAGTAGAATTACAAGATTAGAAAGGTTGATTGTAGGACTGAAATTACTGGAGCCACCAAGGGACACACACACACACACACAAACCAAACCAAAACAAACCAAAAAAAAAAAAAAAAAAAAGCCCAGGATACCAAATGGGGACATTTAAAACAGTACTGGAGGTCTTTCAGAACATCATAGAAATATACACGTCGTATAAGCATAGCTGATTGTGACTGGGCCAGGGGATGTGTTAAATGACAGCCTGAAGCCTCTTTTCATACCATTTTTATCTGATTTTATCATTCTGATACCTTCCTTTATTCTGAGTTTTTAGCAGGCTGGTTTATGGCACCTCCCTTTAGAGTCTCTTTCTGTATTTGTGCCCTATATAGAGCCTCTAATGTGGGTAATTTAATCTCTATGGCACCTGTTTAGCCTTACTTAAGTGCCTTTTAATTAACTTGCATATGTTTATGTAATTATTCTTTTAAAAAGACAATGCTTTTTTTTGCTTTTTTCCTCCATGAGACAGACTACATTTGTCTAATTTTAGAGACTGATAGAGAGTGAATTTTTTGTAAGTTAATTCAGTTTAAATATTTGTAGTTTCTTATTAAATCTTTGAGTGAGAAAGCCTTATTTTGAATGAGTTAACATATTGAGCATCTATACCACAGTAGTTAGAGGAGGTAATGACACATAGATTGGCAATGATATAATCAATCCTTGTGTCAATATTCTGACTGATTTGTAAACTTGAAAAGGTTTGTAAGTGTATCTGATTTCTTGTAAAAGGTAGCATGTGTACTTTCATGATGCAAGAGATACCACAGAGTTCCTTACCGCAGACAAAATAGATTAGCTACTGTAGGTGTAATTTTTAAATGTAGATTCATTTTCTTTTGTGTAATGTAATTTCCTTTTATTGTGTATAATGTATAACTTTCCCTAACCCTTTCCTGATAAAGATTTTCATTTTTGTCATCTTAATACAGAATGGGGTTTTGATTTACTTTTTTTTTGTTTAGGCAGGATCTTTTACAGCACTACCATATTGACAGACCCGGTTTATTTTCTGTTTCATTACAAGGGGGTGAAGGCATTAGACATGCACCGTTATAATTTGTATCTTTATTACTTATAACCAGCCCAGTTAAATAAATGTGCTTTGTCAGCAAGTTGAAAGATCTGCACAGGTATATTTAAAATGTACATTTCAACTTCATCAGTGAAGCACTGGTAGGAGGTTGAATGTTTAATGTTCCACCAAATGGCTTTACACAGATCTTTAAATGACATATCTAATATGGAAATTGAGGTCCACAAACCATTTAGGGGTGCTGTTTTCTCTGATCTATCCTATTGTAAAAGCCAAGCCACATCTCAAACTAACCGCAATCCTCCCTGTAGTGGTATCTGAAACAGGATTAAATGAAGGAGAATCCACTTGCTGTCTAAAGATCTTATAATCTGTATCATTTTCAAATCTTTAGGTGACTGGATGATCTATAGCCCTAAACCTGAAAGCAGAGATCAGATTTGAGAAACATTACATATATCGGTTCTTCCCCTTAATGGCTGTTAAAATCTCACCTGTTTTAAACACTAATTTTATGACTCATGTATTTGAAGTACTGATATTTTCCTGTTTGCAAGATAGAGAATCTAAGCAGTCATCTTAGATGAGGTGTCTTTTAAAGAGCCATAGGATAGATGAATCCTATTTTAGCTAACCATTTCACTCTTAAAATGTACTATGGTTTCTACAGGACTATAGGTGGGGGCTCTTTTCTGAGAGAAAACACCCAATGTTTGTGTTCTGTTTCTTTTCTGTTCTAAACTCATCCAGGGAACTGAGGAACAAGGCTGTGCAAAATAGGAGTTCCATCCCATTTTTAACAATGTAAAGCAGTCACAGGTTATTCTGTGCTGCACTTAATATTCTACTTAAATTTTGTGAAAAGATTTGTATCTAGTAAGCTTTTTACAACTTTCTCACATCCTTGGGGCTCCCAAAAAATTTTATGTAGCAGTCCTCAAAAGCTCCATTTCAAGGGATCTTAACAATTAAGAAAAGGCAGTGTGATTGTCTAAGTTGTTTTGAAATATTGGCTTGCCGCCTACGCTAAACTAAACAAAGGCTTACTCTGGCTTTTAGGTCAGACCAATACAGGCCAAGCTTGAGCTCTGATTTGCCCCATACGAGGAAATATAATGGAGTGGAAGCAGCGGCTACTTAATATAGGAGTTAAAATTACCCGTGACTGAAGTGAGCACATCAATCAAAAGTTTTGGCATGTAATGAGCTAGAAAAACTGGTGTGGCAGGTTTGGGGGCAGGAAAAGGCTTCGCTCTGTATTCAGCAGTTTCCAAATTACCATGACATCCCTTTGCATAAACCACCCGACTTCCAGCAGGTGGATTTTACAGGCATTGTGCTGCCAGCACAAAGATGGATCAAGTGGGAGCATTCAAAATAGCTTCCTGTTTTGTGTTCTTAAAATCAGAATTCCGTGAAGTCTGCCAAAATTCTTAACATTTTTAGAAGCTAGACTATAAAATAATAAAAGGGACAGGAAATCAAGAGTGAAAAATGTGACAGGTTTAATACATTACACAAGCAACTGTGCTTGCTTTCTGTGCCCCGAAAAATCAAATTTTTAATAAAAAAGCTACACTAAAATGAATCACAGAGAAATGCTCTGATCTTTCTGAGGTGTCCTCCTAATGCATGTATGTCATTCAGTGTAAATTGCAATAACACATAGCATCTCCTCTCTTACCACCTGAATGTTTTTGGATTTATTATTGATCTTTTAGAAAAAGATACTGACATGTTTACATGTCTAAAATCATTAGCTAAAAAATTTCTCCTAAATGTATAATGATTGCAAAAATGCATTTGGGAAGAGATCAGAAAGATGTTGTGACACTTTTCTATAAATGCCTTCCAGGCATCTATATATAGGGGATCAAATTCTTCTTTTAGATTCACACATGGTAGTGTGAGTTGTGTAGGAAATCCTTGCAATCATCCCAGAGAAGATCACAGGGAATTCAGGGCTTTAGGATGTGCTTCTAAGTTGGTACATTGTTCTGGGAGGTTTTTATATTTTTTTTTATAAACAAGATATCCTAAAGTTTAAAAGCAGAGCACTGAGCACTATCTGCTTTTTCTTTCCTCCTCCTTGTTTAAAAATAAAGCCACTTTAGTAGCTTTATTGCATTGCAATATTGCATTGCAAGCAATGCTAAGACATGTTTCTCAAGGAGTGTTAAATTAGATTTGGGTGATGCTGCAGGACTGCTAACCCACCAAACTGGATGTTCACACCAAGTCACTGCAAAGTGCGCAACACAGACACTCACACTAACATAGAATTGTTAGAAAAATCCTGTGTTCAATTATGATTCCAGATGTGCGGAATGACGATCTAGTTTCAGGATACACTGAGTTGTAAAATAAAGCATTACAGACTGTAAACAGTTCATTTGAAACTGTTTTTCTTTTTTCTTATTTATGTCAATGCAGGACAAGACCTTAAAATTTCATCCAGGAGAGGAGATAAGAAAAGGTAGAAGAGAAAGAAGGAAAATTGCAAATCTACAAGAACTGCAGGAACAGAAACTCTTTACAGGTTGATAGGTTAAAAACTTAATGCAGGTGTTTTCTGGAAGCTGAAGAGGAGGCTTTAGTCCACAAGATGTTTTAAACTGAAATCAAAGCATATTTTGAAGAAGATTCAATGTCTAGTACTTGAGCTGGACACATCATTGTTAGCTGGAAAACTGAGGTGAAATCTAGGCTCCATTGCAATCGATAGATGTTTGCCATTGATTTCTGTGGAGGCAGCGTTTTCTCCCAACTTCTCCTCATCAGCGTATTACTGGAAACTTACCCCTCTATTTTTACTTTCTAATGTGAATCTCAGCACAAAAGAGACAACTGGCCCCTTACAGAAATTTCAGCTGTGATTCTTGCTTCACACTCCTGTTCTTCTGTCCTCATGTAGTCTCTTCCTTCTCTACCCTTGAACAAATTGTTTATGAACCCTTTTCTCTTCATAAAAATGTATTCTGCAGTGATTCAAAAGAAGAGGCCCTCATCAGCCATTTAATTTGTTATAATATGTGTGAAAGCAGAAGCCAGGGATATTTTTGTGAAGTGCGGAATTTTACAGGAATGGCAACATTAAAAAGTAGATAATCTACTGGTGTTATTGGTTTGCTTTCATAACTATCTCTTTTGTTTGGTCAGAGAAGAATTAAAAAAAAATTCTTCATTAAAGAGCATGTGCCTGAAGTCTGGCATTTAAATGATATATACTGGCTTTAGATCAAGAGGATTCTTCTGATGTCTTTTTTTTTCCCCTCAGTGACTAAATCTATAACCCCCTCCCAGCCCCCATCTTTCTCCTTCTCTACCTTTAATGGGATAAAGTCTTCTGAGCCAAAGCCAAAAATTGTTTTGAATTTAATCTGTCTGTCTGCGTCTCCTTTTAAGGGTTGACAGCAATTTGTTGTTCTGCATATTTCATGCAACTTAAAATCAAATCCAAACATTCCATTAATATAGGCAAAACATCAAAATTATGAAGTTACTTATATCTGCAACAAAGACTTGATCTAAAAAAGATCTTTCCAGGGACTTCAGTAGTAGCTGTGTCAAATCCTGTTCCTTGCACTGAATTTTGTATTTTCTCTTTTCTTTTTCAGAATTACTTTCAAAAGATAATTCTCAATGTCAGAAGAAATCTAAAAATCTTAAATAATTTTTAAATTAATTACATTCCTCAGCCTCTATATCCAGTATGTTCTTTTTAAATTTTTTTCCCTAGTCCTATGGCTCTTCTGAGGGAAAAAAAAAAAAAGGAAAAAAAAAGGTCATGCCTAGGCACAATTATGGATGAGCTCTTTGGAAAGAACATCAAACTGCCTGCATTAAGTCTCAGAGTCAAGAAAAAACAAAAAGCAAATAACTTATTGAAAATATATTTTAAAAAAGGAAATGAGCTTACAATTAAGATTTTAAAAGAAAGTCTTTCAGACAGTAAAATCAGTACCTGATTTTACCTAAATGAAAAAGAAATGGAATACTTATTTTTCCTTCTAGCCAGGGATAATGTCTCTTTAAGCTAAGGGAATTAAACGTCTGTTTTTATCCCTCTTTTCCTCCTGCAGTACATAATCACTGTCTGTCACACTTTGATGTCATAATCATCCACTGAAGCTTCACTGTTAAAAAGTAAATCTACTTAACGCACCAAAAAAAAAAAAAAAAGGCACTTGCTTTTTATTGCCACAGTGGCAACAAATTAGAATTACAGGCCTCTGGTATTATGTCACTCTGGTCTTAATGAAACCATTTTGAAAGGCAGAAGTGCATTTTTAAAACAATACCTTAACCAGTTCAAACATTAACTGCAACTGTTCTCTACTAAGTAAGCATAAAGAGTTCTTTCTTGTGTGTAATGTATGTGAGCACCATGACCTCAGTGTCAAATAGTACTCCACAATATCTTTTTGCAATCATTTTTCCATACAAGGAAGACATCTAAACCCTGGTGTAGATTTCAGCTGTGAATGAAATACTCTTTTATGTATTTAGTTTTTCAAAAAGGTTGGTTTACATTTGGATCAGCTGGCCCAAAATGAAGACAGTATCCAGTTCATTTCTGGAACAAAGTTAAAAGTGGCTATCCATTTGATGTTATATTATATTTTTAATGCCAAGTGGAAGTGCTAGCTCCTGTTTAAAATTTTCTGCTATTTATCTGCACCAGTCTCATTTTTTCTGTTGTTTTTCTTCTTTTTAATTCCTGTCCAGTTTTTGTCTAACCTACTGAGGCATTTAACATATGATTCACTGGATCCCTCTGTTAAGATTAATTACAATAATCAATGAAGAGAAAGAACTTTCTCATTTCCAGTAATTGTTGACATACTCCTGCTGGACACCATGCTATTTGGTCAGCTATTGTGAAAAGGGAAAAAAAAAAAAAAAAGAAATCAAGGAGAGAGAGAGCAGAAAGAAGATTGAGGCAATCTGTGCTCAATATCAGTAGGCCACATTATCTTTTTTTGCAACACTTCCATTTTTCCTGTAGGGTTTCCAGGAGCCAATTCCAATGTCCAAAAAAATGTTGACACAATATGCTTCTCAGTGGAAAAGTATAACTGAATCTTAGCATCAAACCTTAGATAATCACCTCCATCATACATTGTGTTTTCTGATTTTATCCTTGATGGGTTACCAAAAAAATCTTTTTTAAATTAATAATGCTAATACTATTATTAACAACAATGGCAACAATAATGAATTTCCAACATTATTCTAACACAATGTTGTTGGCAAGTATTCCTGAACTGATACTTATTTTATATAGTGAGTCTATAGAGAAGCTGTAGCCAGATGCCAAAAATACCTCTTTGCTCCATAGAATACTCAATGTTCTTTTTATTATGTTAGGGAGTTGATCATTTCAGTTTAATTATCCTTTGATAAGAAAATATAATACTTACAGTGCACACTGCTTTCCCTATTATATTTCTCCGGTGTTTTTTCTGCCTATTGGGTTTTCAAATGGTATTTCTCTATACAGTATAAGGGTAGAAAGTGTGGTTCCAATATATTTACATTCAGTGCAAATAGTACAATATAAAATCAGTTGGTTCACTCAACAGAGAAAGTAGAAAAGATTGTTGCATTTCATTACCCATATCATGTAGCAATTTTAACCTAGTTTAGGCTTTGACTGCCTCAGTAACAGCCAGAATAGCCAAGGAAAAGGAGGCTCATTTCTGCACAGTCCCTACATTTGATCAACGGCACTAAAAAGCCATGAAAGGAATCCACATGAAGGATTGATCAAGGAGTGCACATAACCTGTATTGGTGTCAAATAAAAGTGAGGCTGAAAAACTCATCTTAAAATCACCAATGTGAACCTAAAATGTTTCTCGTTTTGTGCTCTTAATGATGAAACACTAAAGAGAGTATAGATACAATGAGGTTCTTGTAAACAGACAATGAACTGATGCTTTTCTTAAAATGAAGAAAAAATTGGACCCATAAGACAGCATCTTTGGGATCAAGGAAAGAAACACTGCTTGTTCTCAGTACAACTGTCTGTCAGCTTGAATATGATCTAATTTTCTTTCATATTATTCTGAATACACCAGTTTAATAACATTATGGGCACTTTAATGGATAACAGTCTATAAAAAAAAAAGGAAGGAAATAAATTATATGTGGGTTTCTTTTAAGATCCAGCAACTATTGTTTGAGTTTCTATGCCTGTTCTTTCATTATCCCAAAATGAGCTTCCTTTCAGAGAGAGCAGAATGGTTTGACACAACAAAACAAATAGCTCTCCTCCCCCTCCCTATTAGACTCTCCAGCCACGTGCAGGTCCGCACTGCTGCACTAAGCACAGCGTGTTTTATAAATCAGTCAATCCCTGCCTCTCCACAACAGCAGACTCAGCTTAATGGTGCATGCTACTTTTAAATGTACAACTTTTAAATTATTTTTCCCCTTGGCACCTGTGAGTGTGAGGAACCAGTAACATCAGCTCTACTCAAGCCCTTTTCAAGGGAGCGTGTCTGAGCCCAGGTCTGCCACCACAAAGTAAACACAGTCCTGATTCACAAGGTGTCTTCTGTCTTTAGGAGAAGTTGGGCCACAAAAAAAGAAGGCTGCATTTGTGTTGTAATTTGGGGCTACATAAAGGGATACCTGCTGCTTATTTATTTTGTAAACCTGCTTCAGTAGCAACCAATGTGGAAATTGTGACATTGATGCATATATTAACAAATGCATTTTTAATTAAGTATCAAAGAAGACAAGTGATATCTACAGTGCAGGGTTGCGGCTGACTTTCTGTTTTACAGCCCAATATAGTTCAAGTGACAGCTCAATAAAGTGACTAGGTACATTTAAAATTTAAATATGTAAATATCTTTACTGACTCCAACAGAATTGTTGATAACTTTAAGTTGTAAATTAAACAAGCGTTGCAGAGAGGAGTAATGTCTTTTGACAAACCTAGCAATGTAGTTAGAGGAAGAAAGACAAACTTTAAGACACAAAATCTATTTCTATGTTCAATTATCAATTAGTCTAGTGAAAGATCACTCCCCATAAGCCTCGCTTCTCTTTCTAAACCTTGGCCATCGTAGCCAATATTCTGATCCATTCTTAATTTTAGGCATATATTTAAGAATTTGCTGCATCAGAGACTCTGTGAAAGCTCTGCGATATTTTGAAGTAATTTAAATGACAACCAGTATATCCAATTTTTAGAGTTAGTAGTGATGCAGCTGTATTCTAAGTCTACATTTTGGCTCTAACCCTTTACTGCACATGAATGTCAGCCATGTGATTCCTGGCCAGTTTCATGTGTGGTAGTGAAAGCAACAGAAGTGACTTGGTCTCCTGTTATTGCCATAAACATATGTTATGCAGAAGGAGGGTATCTTCCATATTGTGGATTACCTATGCTGTCAAAGTCTTCATCTCCTAATATGCCCCTTCCCTATTTATACTAGGAATTCACCTTGCCCAGTTTTACATGTGTAACTAGTTAAAAAAAGGACTTTTTTTTTTTTTTTAATGGAAACAATCATTCAGGTTATCAAAGTTCTTTCTAAGAAGCTTTGTTCTTTGAAATTATTCAAGCACTGCTGAGAGCTTCCAGGAGAACTAGGAAAGATACACAGAAAGGCAACAAAAATGGTCATGGGTATGGAACTGTTTCTACATAAAGACTAGTTTGGAAAAGATGTTACGAAAAGACAGGATCAGTCTTACAAAATAATGAACTCTAAAATGAAGTTTAATAGGAAATCTGTTTTTCTCACTACAAGATCTGTGTAATATTTAGGGAAAGGCAGCAGGCTTAAAACAAACAACAGGAATCACACTTCTTAAACTGATCTATTATCTTTGAAATTACATTACACAGATTTAATATGTCTTGTCACAAAATAAAAATGCTATGTTAAATGTTATAATTTCTGGAAATGTGAAAAAATTAACAACATCTAAATATGTTATAGTTCTGTGGGAAAAAAAAAAAAAGCAACACATGAGGGGGCAACAGATTTAAGGGTATTCCATTGTGGTTTTTATTCTTACTTCCCATTAATTCACTGCTACTCTTCTATTTCTGTAACTACATTTTTACATGTGCTATTTCTGGCTTGACATCATCTCAGTTGTAGGTCACAAAGAAGAACCTACACCCTTTAAAGCAACATCTAAAAAATGGTAATGCAAATCATTATATGCTTTTGACATTTATAGATAGTTACTGCCAGGTAGTACTACCTGTACTTACAAGAGTTCTTTCTTGTGTATAACAACCACTGGTTGTTCTTAGTTTTAAATTTTTGAAACGCACTATGACTAGACCATTTAATACAGACTATAGAGCAAATGTAACCCAACTATCTTTGTCAGTTGTTTGGCTATTGTTAATAACCTTCACTGAGCTTAAAGGAAATGTGAACAGCTAATTTGTTTGGTTTTTAATAGGCATTTCTATTTTTTTCTCTTTCACTGGCATAATTTCCAAGACATGCGTTGAAGGCCAGAAATGCATTCCATATACTTTTGTAAGGATGTAAAGCACATCCTCTCCATGGAGATCTGTGGAGAGTGCTGATCACAAGGGACAGAGAATTTTGTTATTAGTTTCAAAATGAGTACATACATCAACTTCCCAAATGTACAACTGATTGTCTCTCTTGCAAAGGAGTTTTCTCAAGCAACTTCTTCAAATGGATGACATAAGGACAGGCTTCTTCTCATAATTCAATTCATCCTGAAGTCTTTGAACTGCTACGTTATTTTTGCCTTTCTACACATTCTGTATCACTCAGCTACAGCACCATGATGTGGTTTGCCCACTGCAAAAAAGTTATCTTCCAAGCAAATTTCAGGTATCTGAAACTGATCTTTGATCTTTTTTTATTACAAGGTTCTTCTTTCTTGCAATTTTTACTGTTATCCAGTCATGCCTGATATTAAATGGTAGTGCTGCCTCATGCTTACTACGGCATTAACAGACACCCCCATGCCTGTGAGACATCTCAGCAGCTAATCCATTTTGCATGGAAATACTTCAGGTACTTGTAATAACCATATTCTGAAAGTTAGTGAAAATTGAACTCTCCCCATTTCTCTATGTAGGAGAACCAGGAAAAAAAAATCTGGCAGTCTGTCTAATTTGCTGACCATACATATCTCCTGCCTGGCAGCAAACTTTTCTCATCTTGCAGACAAGTAACAATATTCAGACATTGTATTGCTTATTAGCAGTTTGGTGACCATGCAAAGTTTCATCCCACCACCTTGTCTTCCCTACATTTAACAAGTCTTGCTGTATTTACAGATGTTGCATTAAACAAGCAGATAACAATTCTGCAATTTCATTGGGATTTATTTAACAGAGAAACAGAAGAGCAATATGTGGCCACTAGCCTTCTTTTCTTGTTTACTTCATTGGCAGTAACATTATCCCTGTTTTAAATCTAACAGAGTTCTATATTTTGCAAAACATGTCTTATATCCAAATGGTGGTACAGAGTATTACCATGAATTTTACTGTTAGGACTAAAACACCACCAAGGCAATTCCTCACTGATTTTGTTCCATTCTCCTGATCCTCTATCTTTCTATCAGAGCAACTCCACCATCAGGACTGTGAGTCTTGATGCACTTGATTGGTATGCTTTTCATACCAATAGTTTTTACACCATGCCCGCCTGAAGAAAAAAATGCAATTGTCTATGTAAGTTCATCTTGAAGACCCAGCATGACTCCCACTGGCATTAAAAACAATGCAGAGTCTTTGCAAGAGGATCATAGAAAAGAAATTTATATTGGTGTTGGTGCTGTGCGTGAGAGCTTTTTGAGAAAAGGCCTCAAGTGGAAAGGAATATCTAGTGGCCTTTTATTGATGTTATCCTTTTGTACCTGTGAAAACCGTCCCTACAGATCAATTAGAAAAGGGTATTAGAATTAAAAATGCTTGTCAGAATGAATTCAATAGTTCTTAAAGAACTAGAAAAACTTCAGTCCCTTATTAGTAGTGGGTTGTAGATGTCTGGTACATTATGAGTACTACTGGTATAACAATAATAACAACAAAATTAATAAACCGGCTTTAAATACATATTCTTATGATTTTGGAATACTATCTTTCTTTAATTTTTAAAACTGAGAAAGACTGGATGCCTGAAGTTAGTAAGGTCTACCACAAACTCTTTTAACGGTTATGTATCTCCCGTGTTCCTTAGCTGAATGACACTTTTGAATCAGAACAACATGCCATGCTTATGGCTGAAATTTAAAAAATGAAGAAATCATTAAGTTTTTCAAACACAATTCATATAAATGGAAGCACAGAAATATCATCCTATTCTTTTTCTTTAAATATAGATTATTAACCTTGTTTAGAAAAAACTTGAAATGAAATAGAATGTTCTTTGTTTATGACTGGGCTTT
This sequence comes from Calidris pugnax, assembly GCF_001431845.1. Lineage (NCBI taxonomy): Eukaryota > Metazoa > Chordata > Aves > Charadriiformes > Scolopacidae > Calidris > Calidris pugnax. The sequence continues at coordinate 15,100,275 of NW_015094507.1, forward strand.
GAATGACATTTTAATTTTTTTTTCATAAAATAAACTATTTTCTGTTATGAGATATGCTACTCAATTCAATTAGTTTATTTTGATGACTGGCTGGTATTTATTGGTAGCTTTTCTTGATGTTCCCGTAAGAGGTCTTCTTTGAACACAAGTTCCAGGAAAATACTTTTACATCTTTTATTCATTGCTATCTTCACATCTTCTCTAGGTAAGAGAGAGAATTGTCCATATCCAAATACTGGAAGTCATTGCAAGTCCTGTGTAAGCGTCTACATTAAAAGCATGGTCCTGGCACTGACATGTAGAAATTACTATTTATTGTATCAATCATTAATCATTAATCTTGCTTTTTTCTCCTTGTGTTTTATCTGTTAAGGCTTTTATTATCTTTAGGACATGAATTCTTTGAGCCACGGTCTGTCATTATCTTTTGTATGTCTACAGTGCCTGACAGAGTCAAATCTTATTCTGTTGAAAGAAGTAAGCAAGAAAAATAAAAATTATAACCGTAAAATATGATCTTGAATCAAACAAGGGATAGTTTCCTGCTAAAAGAACAGAAAGAGAATCTTCACTGACAGCAGGGAATGAGAACACAAAAATTCACACAGAATCCCTCTTCCCTTTCCCACAGACACATATATAGTCAGAGAAAGAGGAGGGAGAATGGAAAGATTTACTCAAGATAATACAATAATATCACTATCTATAGCAATGCACCTGCAGAGATGTCTTTAATTTTCATTTTATGGACACTGAATAAATAAGCACTTGAACAATATTCCTATGTTTCCAAAGCATAAGGTTCTACAGAAGAACTGAGTCAAAAAGAAAAGTAAATTCTGTAGTGATTTGATGAATTGCACTTTCTTCATTTGTACAAATTAAGAAACTGTAAATACAAGTCAGAGCCTATATAATTCTAAAATGCAGGGACTTCGGCATTGTAGATAGGGATTGGATTTGTTCAGTCAACCCAAAGTACTGAAAAAAAGTTATGACACAAAAGATTTGGCAATTAGTTGTGGTACTAAGAAGAAATTCAGAAGAAATTCAACTTGTTTATCAGACTGCTTTAGTTGAGGGAGTTCATGGATGTACCTACTAATGCTGAGCTGGCAGTGAAAAAGATCAGAGTTTTGCAAAGGGCTAATTAGCAAATTCCAGGGAGCTGCAGTGTTTGCCTTTGCACATTTTAGCTGGTGGGCATCCCTCCACCGAGGCTGCTGTGTGGGACTGGTATAACTCCAATTCTAGTTCATGCTCCTTGTCCTGATATGCTGTGGTGCCAGGCTTGACACCTGCATGGGTGGGAAACAAAACTCCCAAAGACTCAGGGTTATAAGTTCCTGGTGAGGATGGATACCTTGTTCCCCATGGAAGACTTTCCCCTGGGAGGAAAAGCTAAAGTCTGTAAGAAAAAAAGGTGCAGAGGAATGTTCCTATGCATATGTTTAAGAAAATGCACATTTCTGCAACATTCCGATTTACATCTGACAGATCAAAGCATGTCTGATAATACAGAATATCTAATACAAAGCTATGCTTATATATTTTTATATGTGGACATGCTTATATATTTTATATGTGCACACAAAAGAACTCATAAACTGAACAGAGCAATTGTATGTACAATACTATTTTTATGCAGTTTTTCTGATTTAAATAAAGACTAAGCTTATCATGAACTGTAACAACTATTCATCTCATATTCCTAGAGCCAGTTTGGCACCAAATGGAGTCAGCAACCAAATTACCAATTAGTCTTCAAATAAGAATTTACACATCTAAAAGAAATTACTCTCCCTAGGGGGAGGGCTGGAGGGTGAGGGGGGGCTTATCACTAATGTAAACATGATAAATGGTCTTGTAAACTCCTCCCTTGAAATACATAGTTGCTGAGGTAGATGCAGTGAGACAATAAAATTAAATTACTAAATGACTGACAAGTATTTTTGTATCTTTTAGTTAACAATTCTTGGAAAAAATAAATTTGATAAAGTGAGAATATGTTTTTCATAAAAAATTGTCTGTGGTTGGGATTTATCTGACTTTCCCTGTGTTTCTCTTGGTGACTTAGTATAAATACACATTTATAGACATTGCATTTTATGTTAATTTTTAAATTAAAAAATAAATTAGAAAATAAACAAGCAAACAAAACCCCTAAACCAATGCAACACCAACTGGAAGTATTTTTTATAGAAAAATTAGAAGACTAGGTCACAATCATAAAATAAGAAGTTTTTTGTGTATTTCAGCTGCAATTCAGAAAAACCATTGAATTAACACTGAGAAGAAAAGAGGAGGAAGGAACATTTTGCTTTGGATTAAACGTGATTTCGCTATACCAACATGGAAAGTATTTTGTTTTGATTTATCTTTTATTCAGTGGAATGGTTTAAAATCTTAAGGAAATGAGAGGAAAATGATGCATATGTTTTAATTATCAAGACAATTAACTATGTTGTTTGCATTTTAATGATTGCTAGGTGCTTGCAATGCTTGAAGAATGAAAACAAATTGTCTTCTCTGTTTCTTTCCTGTCTTGTGAAACTGTAGGCTCATTAGCTTTCTGGCATTCTGATTACAGAAAATTGTTTGTGTTGGCAAGTTTCAGATCAAGACAATATAACCACAACATTTTATCTCATCTTTGAACTTCTATTTACTCAGTTCCGTAGCCAATGGACAAGATTACTGAAAAATGATGCTGTATCTTTCCTTACATAAAGATGGGATGTTTCATCTCTGCCACCATAGTTGTAGCGTTCTCCCTGGAACATGGAAAGCTGCTTTGTATTTTTGGTGTAAATTTAGGCCTTAGCAAGTTCTGAGAAAATAAAACAGAGGATGGAGGGAAAGGAGCTGAAAAACTCCCTAGGGAAAAAAAAATAAATAAATTAATGTCCGTGTGATAAAAAGAAATTAGAAATTTAAGGTTAAGAGCAACAAATAGATGTGTGATATAAATGAATGTAAATTCTGACCTTGAACAAATAATTACTTTTACAAATATACCTTCTTCCCCACAAGACTGACATATTTATTTTCTCACAAGCTTAAGTTTAGTATAAGATTTCCTTCTGATCTATCCCATTTTGAAAAATTAAATCCACACCAGAATGTTTCTGATTCAGATCACATTAATAGGCTAATTATCTACTGAGGAAAATTAATTAGGATTTCCCCTGTAACCTTTTCTCTGAAGATGCTGGAATGCACTGAGAGGCTCTGATTTACTATAAAATTAGTAGACTTGAGTCCAAAATTTTCATTGGAATAGGACATATACCTTGCTTTGTAGGTTAAAATTCTACCAATGGCCATGAAGAGAAAGGTATTATATGAAAACAAGCATTGCCCTTGTGATTAAATTACCTCTAGGACCATATTTTATTTTATTTTATTTTATTTTATTTTATTTTATTTTATTTTATTTTATTTTATTTTATTTTATTTTATTTTTTCCTGGAGGAACAGACAGATCTGAGATTAATTTAGAATAATCTCACGTTATAGTAGTCAGAAGGATATCAATGACTACATGAGCTGTTTTATTCTTAATAATAAGTTTCGTGAAACCATGTCTTTCCCATATTTATTCTGTTCTAGCATGGCTATTTCCGATGTTCCAGGCAAGGTTTATCCACTCATACTGAAGGAGAATACTCTCCAAAGTTGTCATATCTTCTTGCAGCCACCAGGATATTGTAAAAAGAATTGTGCATTTTTATCCTTTTTTTTTTTTTCATTTTGGAATTCTTTACACAAGATTAATACACTAGTTTTCTTTCTTAATACAGCCAACCTCTCTTCAAAACGAATTAATCCTTTCAATTATTATTGTATGAACAGCACTATATTTATATCCTCTCTGCTGGATCAAAAGCATCAGTTGGGAACTTGGTCCATGGCTTGGAGGGATGCAATATATTGAAAATTTGAACTAGATTCACAGTACTTTGTCACAGTCCCTAAGCATGACTTATCCCACGTACTATGTACAATCTCAGTAAGATACTTAATATAACACACTGTATTTCAAAAAGAAGAAGGATTTAGATTCTGGGGTAAAATCTTATGTTAAACAAGTAGATGTGATAGGGACAATAAGGTGAGTTTGGGGATCATGACTTTTTTCCCGAGATCCCTCATCAGCCATATTCTATCTGCGATCTTGGTTGCATTTCTTTAGGGTTGTTATTTCCTCTTTTAAGGAAATAGCCACAGAAGAACTTTCATTTTTAGTAGCATTTCTGCCTATTTCTACTAAATATTGTTATCTTTAGTCTCTACTGTAGTTTTAGGGCAGGTATTTGATCTGGATCAGAGTTGAAGGGGAACATATTGTGATCAATATTATTTTATGTGTGGGAAAAAAAGTAAGCTTAAATAAGATCAGTTTCTGTATTCCCCATTCTTGGTACAGAAACATGTTTAGAAAATATTTTGTCCTCATTATGAAAGAGGACTTTCTCGATTAGGATTGTTATTTAAGGTTATAGATGAGTCAATTAACATTAATGAACATTTTGCACAATTGTTCCCAGTGAAATGCATGCAGCCATGCTTTAGAGGATAGTCAGCCCAGCAGGAAAAATTGGAAAGAACAGAGAAGAGTATTCATTATAGTTGAAAGGATCATGACTTAGTCTACTAATCCAAGCTGTGTATAGTCATCTGGTCATTCTTACACTGAGCTCATATCTTGAGGTTAAAATACAGAGTGCAGATATCTTAAACAAAGATAGATGTCTGACCTGTGACCAGAGATCTGAAAGGTCTACGCCAGTTGTCTGAAAAAAGGTACAGAAAGAGTCCCTATATTCAAGGCAGGCTCATTATCCATGAAACATTGCAAAACATTTGCTACCCTACCCTAAAAATATGAGTCTCTGTCTGGTTGTGGGCAGGATGCCAAGGATATGTCTGGATGTCTCGGTACCAGTATATTCAGTATACGCGTTACAAAAATGATTCCCAGAAGAAATGATTGATGCCTTTTGTGCTACAGCAAGAAAATGGTCCAATATTGGTGGCACAGCTGATTTAAAGCTAGGGTATAGAGCTTCAGTATTAGTCATAAATTTATTTTTCAATATTCAGACCAATGTATTAGCAAACAACAAAATGTGGCTCACACACCTATAAGAACTGTTTTAATGAAGAATTTTATTCAAGCTTATTTCGTTACTTTTTTCTTGGTAGTGTGAAGTGTGAATTAAGTTGAATACAAAAGGTTTTCACTGCACTGAATTACCTGTTTCACCTTGAAAAGCCACACAAAATGAAGCTCTTAAAGCCTTTTGAAAATGACCTTTTTCCTCAGCAATGATTTATCTTTCCCCTCGAAAATCCCTTTTACAAAAGGGAGTATGATTAAAGGAAGCCAAGCAGCACAAACACTCGGTGAAGATCCTGCTTATCTGGAACTCACTTGACAATGTATGTTTTTGGGGTCGGGAATGCTGCAGGTTCAAGGGATAATTCTGCCTTTCAAGCACTTCAATTTATTTCATGCCTGAGCACTGTCATTGTACGCAGACAAGATGAAACGCATCGTTGTGTAAAGAAATTGAAATGAAATCCTACTTGACCCAGCAGGATGGGGCATTATGTTTGACTCAGTAGTGATTCCTGGAATAATATCTAATTCCAGGAGGAAAATTTCTTGATATGGCCACCTGCTGTGAGTGTCTTTGTCCAGGGATCACAAGTTGTTCTGGGTGACTGGGCTCAGGACATGCCTAGAAGAAAGCAGCCAGCCTCCTGCTGGCATTTAGATCTCTTCATTTTCTGTATGCTGCCATTCAGTGGGAATGACTGAATGAAGAGCAGGGGAAAGCTGAAGCACTTCCACAGGAAGACACACGCTCCAGCAGAAATGAGAGCTAAAAACCATTTGACCCAGGTTTCTCACGCAGGTTTCTTGAGGGGAGGGGAAATCTGAAATTAAGAGTAATTGTTTTTTTCCTTGCCAGGCAAGGTTTTAATTTTTTTGGTCATGCAGGCCAGTCACTGGGATGTCGTTCCCCATTCAGTTCCTGTGAAGTGTTTACTTTGAAAAGGCTGCACACCACCAGATTAAATAAAATGGGAGCGCTCCATGTCTCACAAGAGGGACTCGTGCAGACAGCTTTATTACTTCTGTCAGAGAACAAAGGTTTCCCCAGCATGCAGGGGATTATTAGGCCAGCAGCAAATAAACGGAATGCGTGGCGTCAAAACTTCAAATATGACTAACAGAGGAGAGGGAGAAGAATTCATAATTGATTTCTCTGCTTCTACAGTATAAACAATAAAACTATTCAGGTGATACCACCTAGCCAGCTTCACTGTTGGGCCAGAATTCACTTTTGATGCAAAATTTCATAATTGCTACTAATACAATTAATACAGAATTTGTTAATTACCCCCACCAGTCTATCTGTACAGTGTCAAAATATCCTTATATATAGTAGAAATAACATTTATTCCTGCTAGGAAAAAAACCCAGCCTTTTCTTCCCCTCACTATTGGTTTTAAATTCCTGAGAAGTTCATTAGAAGACCAAGAACTTATTTATTGAATTGACTAAATGATTCTTCCTGGCAAATGCCCACCAACACAGGCAGACTGTTCTTTTCTTTTCTCTTTTTTTATCCCCTTCTTTTCTTTTAATGACAATTTTAAACAGGAAAACTTTGTCCTCACACTGTTTCTTTTATCATTTTCTCTACTGTGAAATGCCAGTTCTAGCTGGGGTCAAGGAATTTTCATATGTTACTTTAGCCTGAGGTGCCATATTTCCTACACTGGCAGTTTTATACAGTGCAGCTGAGAGGACTGACTGCACAAATACTATCTATGCCATGGCATCAGTGAGTGGAATCCTGAATATTGTGGAAATCATAGAAGGTCATATCCTGTAAAAAAGAGACTGGACACATAGCCTGCACAATACATGTACCTGTCAAAGAATAGTAAAGATGTGGAGGATCTTTCTCCATCTTCTTTCTCTATCTTTCTCTGCCTTCTTTCTCTATAGAAGTAAAAGCAGCTCATGATTAAAAAAAAAAAAAAAAAAAAAAAAAAACACTGTCTTCACAGTCTCCTGCTGGGACAACATCACTGACTGCTTTGCAGAGAAAAGGAGACCAAGCTTGGTCTTGGGACCCTACTTCACCACCTGACATAACTCAACCAAGCATCTGTTTCACAAAGTCACAGGAGTAACATAAAGCCAGAAATATTCCAGCTTATTGTTCAGAGAAATCAAAGTATGTTTTCTTAACAAAAGTCTGGAGAGTATATTTTGGAGTTATGGAATATTTGGAATATGCTTGCTGGCTCAAAGAGCCTCAATGCTGGGAACGATGAAATAATCTTTTTTCTTTTTTTCCTTTCCTGATTCCTCCCTTGCTTAGCAAAAACAGCCTTTGGACGGTTCTTATAAATAATCAGGGTTCCATTAAAGACACTAAACTTTATCATCAATTTTTCCTCTTTACAGGGAAAAAAACCAGAACCTGCTGTAAGATCTGCTTGGTCAAAAATGGAAAGCAGTAAAGTATTTTGCTTAAAGGGACTTCGGTTCAACCAAAAACAAAATCCTGAAAAAATGTAATGAAATGCAATATTTTTGCATGTGCTGATTGAAAAAAAAAAAAAAAAAAAAAAAAAAGTATTTGTAATACAAAGCTAGAGGGAGAGAAATACCTATAGCAAATACTTATTTTCCTTTCTTAATCAATTCTGCTTTCTGTTATATCCTTACACCAAAGCCAATGGGAACCTACTGGCCTGAATCTACCCTTTGATATTTCAATGGCAGACACTGCAGCTAGGAAGCAGCAAAAAAGTGCATTTGCTGCAGTGTATTATTCAACTTCTGTGCATCTCCCTTGCTTTGTGCAATACTAAGTGCTCATGTTTTCAGGCTTTGTGTTACAGTGTTTGATTTTGCAGAAGCCTGAGAGGTTAAGGACCCACAATGGAATAAGAGAGGGGATAGGCTTAAAATTATTATTTTTTAAAATGCCAAGAACAATTTAGAGCCATGAATGCCTTAGGCCATGAAGTAATCCTAGTGCCCATAATGAAAAGAATTTGTCAGACTAAGACATGTCAATTTACATTAAAAGGAGCCTCACTCACAGGCACAACGTCTAACAGTTAGGACCAAATTCTGTTCCTGTTCAGATCAGTAGGAGTTTTTGCCATCAACTTGAACAGCAGTAGGAGCAAAATCCTTCAGGCCATATTTTCAGTGTCCCCTTCCTTAGCTTTATGGCACAGTTTGGCACTGGCAATGAATTATATCTCAATTAAGTGCACCTGCAATTAATTATCTGCACAATATGATAGGCCGGGTTATAACCCTTCTTCAAAGCCAGGCTTTAGTGTGCTTCTAAAATATTACTAGTCATAACAACAGGCATTTCTTGTCACCTAAGGCATCCTTCATTCCTAAATAAACACAGAAAAGTTTATATTTGACCCATTAGAATCCAAATGATTCTGTGTATGTGACACTGTGAATGTTTTAACTGCCTGGGGAGTAATCCCTTGAACTGCTGATTTGCCAACTGAAAAAAATCAGCTTTGCTATTTAATCCTATTGATACTTAATACAGCACATATAGTGCCAGTGTTTTCTAGCTGGTTGCAAGATCTTACAGTCACAAAAGGAACAAAATAATTTCAACAGTGTTAAGCTGTCTGTGGAACAAATATATATATTATCATAAAAACCAGAGTACTCATCAAACTATTGACCTCTGTATTTTTAGAGCAAGCCCATGTCAAGATAGCCTGTCTGTTCTTATACACTTCTGTATCTAATATGACAATTGGCATATATAGAGAGGGTTCCATGGGGAGAAGGAGAATATGGTACATGCCCTGTAGTAAAAGTGATTTAACTATAAGGAGTAGATTTTGAGGAAAGAAGGGAAAGGATTATAGTTCGATTCAGGTCTGCTACTCCATTCTTTTAAGTACCTTGAAGTAACTGATAATTGTAAAGAAGCCAGAAAAAATTCCAAGTCTCTTGTCAAGTTTAGAATTTCTACCCATTTTATTTTTGACTGTATAAATAGATTATTTGAAAAGCTGAGCCTGAAATTAGAGAAATGATACAAAAACAGGACTTCATGCCTAGCCAAGTGGATGAGAAAGGAGAAAGCTATCCATGAGCAAGAAAATTGAGGGCAGTCCAGAGACAAGTTGTGATTGCAGGAATTATTTTTCCTGCATGAATATGCACGTAGGGAGAGCTTACTTCTTCACTGCCAGCAATGACAATAGACAATATCTAAATAATAACCAGAAATAGTAAAGCAAACAGACGAGGAAGGATCTTGAGTAGGTGCTCCATTTCACATTGAAGCAAACAGTGTGAATGGATTGAGTTTGTAGAGCTAGACTTTAGCTCCCACAAACATGGACTGAAGCTTTACTCTGGACCCTTGTCTAACAAACAGGTGGCCTCAGTAAATTATTTTCCATTTTAAAGTCCTAGTAATAAAGCAAGAGAGAAAGAACGTTTATCACACACATACTGTTGGCACAGGGTGACAGAGAATGCTTTTGAGTTTTCAGTCACAGGAGGAGTACTGTGTATGTATGCCACTTTGTGGATATAGAGATCTTTGAGTAAGGTGCACCAAGAAGAAACAGTTTGCTTTCTCTTAATTTAACTAAAATCCACTTTGGAGGAAGAGTTGCTCTTTGACAAATAGGTGTCCTGAGAAAGTGCTTCATGTAGTTTTGTGGGAACATCTTATTTCACATCTGTTATGCATATATAACAATTTACAATTAAAAAATGTCATAGATTTCCCCTCTAGCAATAAGATGACCTCCTGTCTCAGATATCAATAATGGCACAGGGACGACCAGCAATAAACAGAATTTGTCTGCTTTTCTGAAATAAACAAGTTCTCCTGTGACACACGAAAAGGTATTGGTGTATTTCTTTTTCCCATGAAAAGTAGAATGAAGAACTCATATCCCTTAAGAAACAGGGGTGCCTGAATTTAAAAGATTCAGAAGTTTCATTTCCCTAAGCATCCAAAATTCAGATATGACTCTAATCTGAGAGTTTAAAATTCCCTCACAGGGAAATGTTCTATCTGTTGTTAGAATCTGGCCCAGAGAGCTTGTGAGCCCAGTTGCCCTCTGACGTTCATTGGCACTTTATATGATCAATCACCTGGATTTAAAGCTTCTCGGGGAGAAAAGAAATATCATGCCTTTAATTTGGCCTGTACATCTCTGTGTATATCTTTGGTGCTATAAGAAGATAATTAATAAATATATCCCAGATCTTCCCAGGTGCCTCAAATGCTCCAAATTACAGAGTGTGACTCAGAAACCCCCAGAGTGCTTCAGATTTGAATGATTCCAGGGCTTCAGAGATGTGCCATGTGCTTTGAAGCAAGATTAAAAAAGAAATGCTTAAAGCACCAGGAAATTTGAAAGGCATTGCAGCAAAACCCAGCAGAAATACTCACAGACCTGCTTCAGTATGAGCAGTGTCAGGTACAGAGGTGCAGGTGGCAAGGAAAAAAGATCCTGTCAGTTCTGAGTACAGCAGAACAACTGTAACATTAAAGACCTCGGCTGTGAAAGGAAGACAAACCCAGGGGACTTTTCCTCACAGTTTTGCTGGATGTGACTGCTGATGTTGCCCATTTTCAGCTCAGTAGTGGGCTGAGTGCATATTCGGAAGATGCAAAAGACATGTGTGCACAACAGGAACATGTCAGGCCACACAAACCATGTCAGATCAACACAACAGGAGAGGACGGCCCTAATGACAGCCACATTAACATGAACATGCATGGGTCCCTCAAACCCTCAACTAGACCTTAAAGGATCATTCACCACTTATGTCCAGACCCTCAGCCTTTTTTATCCACTCCCCATCTCTGACCTTGAGTCATTCCAGGTCCTGGTCTCCTTCTTTGTCAACTCACCAGCTAGTGCAGCATAAAGTGCATTACAAAATTACAGAAAACATACACAGAGCTTCACATAAGAAATAGAGTTTAATAAGAGGATAGGACAGCTTGCAAGAATCAGATGCAGGCCTTGACCAGAGAATTACACTGAGCTATGGTCTACACAACCAGCATGTTTTGTCCTCTTTCCTCCCCATTTTTCCACACTTGTTCCAGCACAATCCACTTTCTCTCTCCCTTTTTTTAATAGTGATCCTCTTTCTAAACACCTCCTAATATGGCTAGGAAGTTTTGAACATCTCCAAACTCCCCTTTCAACATCCTATTATGTTATTTTTCTCATGAGATCTACGATTATCTTGCTTTCCCTTCTTGTAATCACTTGGTGTTCTGGTTCAACCTCTCTGAAACTGTGCTTGAGTGGTACCTAGCCCAACACTAACCTCAAAGTTCTCCTTTTTTTTTTATTGTCTCCTTCTGATTCTGCTTTTCATGAGCTAAATGTGTGTTCCTGTAGAGAGGAGAGATGAAACTCCTCCATGTTGGTGGATCCACCTCATGGGAACCGACTAGCTGGCCTAAATTTGACCCGTCTGTCAAATTTCCTTTTTGTTAAGATAGAAGGCTCTCCCATGGAGGCCAAAGTGAAACAGAGTTTTTACTTTTGCTTCTGATAAACAGGTTAAGTTCTGCACCTTTTCTTAACAAAATAGGGCAAACCCCAAGTCCTACATTGCTTCCTTTCATACTCTCAGGTAATCTAAATACAACCCCAAAGTAATTATTTTCTCTAAGGGGCTTTCATTTTTTGCTTCATCTGTTTAATAGAAGTTGGTTCCATTAATTTGCCCTGTCTTTACATTCTAGTGAAAACTGATTTAGATTTTTCCGCTAGTGTGACTCAAGGACCTACCAGAAGAAATCTGGATCAGAATTATAATATTTAATTTTTGAATGACAGAAATATTCCTGCATTAATATGTAGCATCTTGGAATGCTTTTGCACATCATCTCTACTGAGGAATTACACCTCCTCCTATCCACTTTATGAAAATTTCTCTTAACTTGCAGAAGAAAGAGCAGAATCTCTTATCAGTTTTAATTTTTGATATACGATATATGATTTTCATATACTTTCAGTACTAGAAAATTATGGCGGGAAAATTATCCAGGTAACATACAGCAGAAGGATATCAAATGTAGCTTGAAAATCAGTGAAGTCAGTGGTTTTAAAGATGACTCTCCAGAAAGTTTGCACTAAGAAGTAGTCCTTCAGAGTTCACAATTCAAAGACCTGCAATGATTTTGCTATCCTTGAAGTTAGAAATTTACACTGTTTAAACTTTCTCAATGTTTCTTTGCCTAAAATTGATTAAAAAAAAAATCCTTATAGCAATTCCTACCCTTAAATTCCTATCCTTAAAATTTACTGATAGAATAAAACATGCAATAATGTTTTGATTTACCTGCACCAGGATTGTCATGCTCCCTTGAATTTTTCACGATGTGCTTTTATTTCTTTTATAATTGCCTGGAAGAGCTTAACCTTCCAAAGTCATGCAAATGCCAATGGACAGAATTCACAGTTTATTCCAGGCATTTCAGTTCCAGAATGAGTGTTTGCAGTCTCAGTGTATCTAGAAGCACTTTTCTTAAAGCATATTTTCAGTTTCTAAGCAAAAAACAGTACCTACACTTGGATGTTACATCATCCATATGTCTATGAATACATCCGCATTTGTTTCCTAGATGATCTTGCAAGGGACAGGAACAACTCATGGTTCTCGAGTTTTGAAAACAAATAAATATTGAAGACATAGCTGATCACTAAAACATTTTTACCACTGCCTTAATCGTGGCCGTGTAGCAATGAGTGAGGAGGTGGAAGGGAAAAGGAGTCCTCAGTCCATAAGAGAAGTAAAAAGGTTGCACACATTTCATCATAGAACTGAAAATGAGATCATTCCTGTACCTAAGTCTGCAAGAAACTGTGATATTACAGCTGTAATGTGTTCAGCATCTTAAGTAGCCTTCACACTTGACAAAGAATGTGCGTGCATGCAAACTTTGAGAAGATCCTTTAGGAGTTATAGTTAAAAATCTCAGTAGGTGTTTGTTCTCACGATGATGATTAGATTTTAATTAGCATAAGAGCAGTCAAACTCCCAGAGCCTCAATTACTTACCAGCTTGGACACTGGATGCTATTCATAACAACAAGATATAACTGGAAAACTGAATTCTCATTGAAACTAAAATTAGCATTTTCAAAATCAATAAGCAATCCCCTATATTTATAGCCCTCCCAGAGGATCGAGATATACTTTGCAAAGTGTTATTAGACTCAGAAACCTCTACAGCCCAAACAACTAACACGAGTTTCAGTACATATGTTGCAGGCTTTGGATAAACATCTAAAGGGTTCACTGCTTGCCTCTATAGTACAGGTGCTGTCTACATAGATTATGCCCCAGAACACAAAGGTTAAGAGTCATCTGACTATAGCATTCATTCAACATTCTATTTCAGTAGAGGTTTATCTGGTTTTTGTAAAATTTCTCTGATGGTTTATGGATGTTTTTTAAGTATAATTACCTGGAGTGAAGACTTTGGTTGAGAAAGAGGAAGTACTTGTAATTTAAGAAAAAGTATTTAAGGACTGTAATTATCCCCAAATCAAGACAAAACATTTTTGCCCCTGTAATCCAGGGTTCAGATTAAAACTAAAAGACGCAAAGACATCATATATTAATGATACATTTAGAAATTTGACATATTTTTATTTGCTGAGCCAAAACTGATTTTTGAAGACAAGTTAAATATTTTTTTTGTTGTTGTTGTTGTCATCATCATTCTGTGAAGTGGATGACAGAAAAGGAATTTAACTGAATATGAGTGCAGATGAGGAAAAATAAACCCTGCACGTCAGGCAAGAAACTGCAAGGAGAGGAACACCTGAAAACTACCACTAACTATGCCAAAAGCCAAACAGAAGGGCTACAGCAGAAGTTAAGGAACCTCATGCAGTGTAAGAGAGGAATTGAAGCTTCCCTGCAGTAAACTCTGGAATATTATTTGCAGAGCAGACTGTATCTTTCCTGCAGGATGTTAACTAATTGCCTCTGACAGAGACAATTCACTAGGCTAGACACAATGAACAAGGCCTGTGGAGCCCTAGCACTTTCTAGGGATCAAAAATGGCTGAGTTTTGATAGAATAAACTTGAAGCTTTTCTCATAACTACTTAAATGATACAGAAAGTCCTTTTTCAATTTAAAGATCCCTAACATGTTTCCAAAGTAAACTTAAACCCCTTTAAGGGTTTTACAATTGAGAGTTATATATATATGTGTGTGTGTATAGATATATGTATAGTGCAACAGTTAAGGGCCAAGTTCCTACCCAGCCACCCACTGACTCCTCCTCAGCAGCACAGGGAGAGATAAAAGAATGAGAAAGCTGATGGGTTCAGATAGAGACAAGGAGATGTCTTACCAATTACTGTTGCATGCAAAACAGACTTTACTTAGCAAAAATTAATTTATTACCAGTTAAAATAGATCCAGGTAGTTGGAAACAGAAAGACAAAGATTAAAACACCTGCTTTCTCCCACCTCCCATGCTTAACTTCACTCCTCTACATGCTCCTCCAACTGGTGTAAGAGGATGGAGGGCTATGGTCAGTACACAGCAGTTCCTCTCTGCTGCTCCTTCCTTCTCACACATTTCCTCAGCTCTAGCATGGGTCCTCCACAGGCTGCAGGAAATATCTTCTCCACCATGGAATATCTCCTCTTCCTCCTTCTTCTCTGACCTTGGTGGTCTCTCTACTGTCTCTCACTGTGATAGCTTTTTCCCTCCTCCCCTGCCTATATGACATTTCCTGCCCTTTCTTAAATATGTTTTCACAGAGGTGTCACACATTCGGCTGGTGGGCTCAGCTGCGGCCAATAATAGGTTCATTGCAGAACCAGCTGTGTTCAGCACAGGACAGTCCTTGCTTCTTCTCACAGAGGCTGCTCCTGCAACCCCCCACCACTACCAAAACCTCGCCACCTAAACCAAGTACAAACAGTCTGTAAGAACTTGCTTTTCTTCATCATCTTTGACAGACTCCTTAAAAGAAGTTCATGGATCATTAAGAGCCCTTTCCGTAATGTGGAGTGGAGTGCAGATGCAGTATAATGCATTCTTTACTTGAATACAAGCTTGAATGCTACTTAGTCGTACAGCTAAGTATGTACCTGTACAAAGGTACGTGTTATTTTCATTCATAGACAATACCCGAGTTTCTAGAGGAATACATGTAGACTTACACTGCCTGGCAGCAGTACAGTAAGTAGTTTCTATTAAAATAAGAAGTATTTCAGTCAGTATTTTAAATATAACGTAATATGGTGCAATTGCACTTATTACAATAAATACTGTGTTTATGATACTACATTAAAATTAAACACATGCACACCCAAACATCCTTCTGTTGCTAGATGTTTATATTATATTTCTAAATGGGAAATAACAGATAGAAAGTGACTTAAGCTGATGATTAAGATGAAAATGTCCAAAAGGATCAACCATACCTACTGAAAATCACATCTCATTCTTTGCTGAACTGACACAGTTGAAATGAGAATTAATAAAATTGAGGGGGGTTGAAGGCAGTAATCTTCTGTGGGGGCTTTTAGAATCAATCCCCACCTGTACTGAATTAGGACAAATCTATAGACATTGAGGACACATTACACATGTCATTTTCCCAAAAGCATTTAAAATTAGGTTACCAAGAGGGAGGGGAGACTTGAATTTTCAAATAGTGTGACTCACTGTTGATGGATTGCATTAAATTCTACTGCTTCACTTGTCATGTTATGATTTTTTTAATAGATAAGAGCACTAAGAACACCTAGATAACACTTTAAAGCATTTATATAAACCAGAATGAATAAATTAAATACCTCAAGGTAAGTCTTTGGATTTTCAATGACTTGATATAGAAATGCAGTATCAGAAAACAAATGGTGACATGGACACATTTAGGAGTAGTGAGGAGAGAAAAAAAACAACACCCAAACCCACAAAAAAACTCCAGAAAATACTTACATCTCCAGCCTAGGAGTCATAGATAAGGAAAGTCTTAGAGTTTTCCGAGCAATTTACAATGAAGTCTCCCTGTTGTTTCTTCAGTGGAACAGTGTCTCTGATTTTGCAGCAAAAGTATGTGGTGTGCAGTCAAAAGACTGTATGGCTCTTGATTTCAAATGTTATGACTTGTCACTTTTGCTGTTGGCAGAAAATAGTCCATAAATGAATCAGTGCAGCAGAGTGAATATTATAAGCATTAAATTTATTAAGAGCATCCAGAGGTGGGTCTATGGAGAAGCAGTCCTGCATAAAGATAGAAATTATGTGACCTAGACAAGAGCATCTCTTTGTAAAGCAGCTGTGTAAGGAAGAATGTGTTAATAAAAACATCTGCAGATCTGGTTACAGGTAAGTCTATCAAGGAGGAAAGTAGGCCTGGGAGAGACATGAGCAAATGGATGGTGGGTGCTGCCCTGAGAATGTGGAAGAGGATATATTCTACTGGGCATTTGGTGTTCCTTTGTATCCCTGTGACTTTTAAATCAAACTCCTTGCTGCATTTGATCACTTTCTGTTCCAAAAGATAACGGGTTATGTGAAAGGATTTCAATGAAGTTTTGTAGGTTTTATTTTAAGCAATCAATCCCAATAATGTACAATATAATATTGAGAAAGCTATATTTTTCCTCCTAATCGATGAAGTCTGTTGCCAATCAATTTAGTTTCAGAAGAAAAAGAAAATCAAAGTTTTGAACCAGGGTGAATGTCATACATGTTAAGAAACTCTCTGGTTGTATTTTGGGGCCATTGTTTGGTTTTTCGTTCTTTATGTCTTTTGCAGGAAGCAAAAGGCCCAGTGATTTTGTTATTTGCTTCTTTAAATTTATTAAAGTTCCTGGAATTGTATTAGTGCAGTGATGTTGCATGGGTACATATGGTACATTGTTGGGCTACAGCTGGTCACACAACAATGTGTGTTATGAAGTGATCCAGAATTCCAGTGGGTGTTGCACTTTGTCACCAACTCAAAGAAGATGACTTTTTAAAGGAGATGTCTCAAGCTTTATTCACTGTAGACAGCTGGAAGTTTCAGATTTGCCAAAGGCAAACAATAAACCATTAGTTCAGTGAGTCCTGAACTGTTTGTTTAAATTAAAAGTTTAGTACAATTAAAAAAAAATAAAAAAGAGAGACCAGAGAACCAAACAGAATATATTCATTTATTTCCATATACAGACTACATCTTTATGCACTGAGTCAGGAGAATATTGTGTAGGGAAATACAGAAATAAGAAGGATGATTCTGACTCTGCTTTGCACAGCTGAAGTCAATAACATTTTGGATTTAGACAGGAAGTTTGACATAGTTGTAAATGCAAATGTAAAACATGTAAAATGCAATCCACTAATGTTAGATCCAATAAAAAGGAAAAAATCAATGTGACTCCTGCAAGGCCATAGAAATCCTTTATACCACAATCAATTTGTCAGTGCTTGTATGGCCCTAAGCATCAGACAAGACTGCCATTTTTTCATTTAAAAAATAACTTTGTTTATTAGGACTGTGATTTCTGATACGTATCAAATATATTTCTTCTGTATTGCAAGTGCATTAGCATCTGATGACAAAGATATTATAAAATACAACCTCTCAGACACTGGCCACCAGTCCTCTTTCTGTACAGCTGAAGGGTCTCTTGCCTAAGGCTACTAGCAGAGCTGCATTATGAAAGACAGATGAAATGCTACAGGGAAAACACAGTCCCCACCTTTCTCATTCCCCCCACTGTGGAGCTGGCACTTCTCACTGCAGGTGTTGCCTTTATGGCATGACTACTAAACACAAGGATGCAGAAGTTGATCATCAAGACAGATTTCCTGCCAAGCAAGAGAGCAGTGTATGTAGCCAGCACACCAGAAAATAATATGTGACCACGGAGTTTATAAAGAGAGAAATTTAACATAAATCTGACCCAAGGCACCATAACAAAATTTAACTAGGCATTCAGACCCAAACTGTGCAAATAACATCTCTCTGGAGTCACAGGTGTGGAAATTGCATGCCATTTCTGCACTATGGGAAATAATTGGATTATTATAGTACAGCACTGTGCATATCAACTGTTATTTGTTTTATTCTTTTATTGGAACTTAGGTCAGTGTTATGGAAGGTTTGCAGTTCGGCAGAGAGAATTAAATGAAAACAATTCTTGTTATCACATAATTTGAGTCATTGTACAATTAGCGCAAAAGAGTCATACTTTACAGAAATTTTCCTGAACAGATGAGCATTGTTTCACAGCAATTTTCTTCAGATTTATTTTCATTATTTACTTTATATTTATTTTCTGTATGTGTCTAAATACACACATAACTATGGACACACATACTAAGCCACAGCATTAGATATAATTATTGTCATTATTAATCTGGTACTATGCTGGATATTTTACAAAAGAGATTAAGCATAATTATTAGTAGTAATTTTTCATATTGCTTGGAAATATATATACATAAAGAGCTGGCTATAACCAGCAAAGAAAGGAGTGAGAAAGTAGAAAGAATTTCAGGCTGCCTAAGAAATTCAGTTGTGATTCCACACTGGTTTGATGAATGGATAGAAAGTTTAGTTGCTTAATTTTTAAGAATGCATAGTTTAATTCTTACATGAAAATAATATGGCTAAACTCTTGCCTAATTAGGCACACCAGAATAGCACAACGTGAGGTAGAAACCATTGTAGAAAGTCAAGCCTCACCTATTGTACATGAGTGCTCTAACATATGCATTGCCATACGCTGCTTTTTGCCTAATGAATATTTGGAAAATTGAGAGAGTGTAGACAGATATGATAAATGGGCTACCACACTGTAAATGTATGTATTTGGAACATTCTTATGGAGAAAGGAAGAAGAAGAAAAAAAAAAAAGGAAATGCAACTTCTTATGCCCATTAGGCAGAGAAGAGAACACATCTCAACCCACCTCCTGTGTCTCCCTAGGACATATTCTAATCACTGAACTTTACATTTTATATAAGTATATCCTTTAGTTGGAAAAGATGAACATAAGAATGCCTAGCAGGGAACGTGTGTTAGAGAGAACATTTAGCTGCTTATACCTTTAAAGAGGCATTCCCTCAAGCAAATGTTTTGTGGTTTAGAGAATTTTGCTGAAAGAAACCAACCAAACAAAAATTAAACAAAGTGAGCGTCTTCAGAGATTATGTGGTACCAAAGCTGATGGGTTGCCTAAGCAACCTAAACTGGCTGATAATGTCTTTTGAAGATCTACAATTTTCAGTCCCTGTGTGACCCATTAAATAGAATATGAAACAAATCCACAAGGCCTGGGAACAATCAGGGCTTCATACCATTGCTCCTCTGACCAGCCCCTGAGCCAGTGCTGGCCTAGGTCTGAGCAGGAGCATGTCCCAAATGTTTTTGTGTAAGTACCCTGTGGCATTAAGGTAAAGCATTGAATGAGTAGCATTTCCAGATCATATCTAATGTTCAGTTCCAGATATCTTTTTGTGAATTGTAACTGCTCTCTTCCATTTCAGTTTCTTGTAGGGAGGAGGTGCAGGGCTCCTCCCTCGGCTTTGAAGGCTCCAAAGACACTTTTCCTTGTGTTGCGAAGGGTGCAGGCTGCTGTGCCCTTTTGTGGCTGTTAATGAGAAATCTGAAATAGAAGTTGTAACTCTAATGACTTTTTAATAAAAATTAAAAAAAAAAAACCTCAGAAAGGTTAAAGTATTAGAGCTTAGAGCTTTTAAGGAGGACAAGTCTTTCTGTTAACTTTATCAGCTTGTTAAGATAACCCCCTAAAAACTACTAATCAGAAAGTACAGACGGGTGTTAGATTTGTTAAGGAGACAACCCCTCAACAGAGACAACAGAGAACAATGCCACAATAATGAAAAAAAGAAAAAAAGCTTCCTAGTTTAGTCAAGTTCTTTTTCATTCCATCTGGAAGATAGTCAGTGGTGAAAGTGTAACTGGGTTCTGTAATGTATTCTCCTAAAAAAGTCCTACTTTGCATTGCACATTAAAAAGGCAGACACAAGCTACGCTGTATTTTTGCATTGCTATACAGACTTAAGTTTAAGTGCCAAGAAACTTGTCACTCATGGGAACTAGTAAAATCAGGGTAATAATGATAATCACGGAAAGTATAAAAAAAGAATAAAAACTGAGTTCAGAGGATATTTAAGCAGCACATAAATGTTCAGACAGAAAATGGATCATACTTGCCAATGGCAGAGCAAGTTTCTATCAAGTTTCTGTTGGCTCTGATGGGTGCTTAAAGTGAAGAGCATGTCTCTGTTTTCCAATGAAAAGGAAATAAGCATCCCTAAATAGTTAAAATTTAGATACATGAATCCTATGTTACAGTCCTACACACACCTGTTCAGTTGTTGTCTACTCTTTCCTAATTGACACAGAGTGTACCTTAAAGCTTCATAAGCGACTGTTTTATTTGCAGATCACCCTTATGATAGAGATGGGCAATGGAGCAAGTGTCTCTGGATCCAGATACCTACGTAGGTGGTCTTCTTTCTTTGTTATCCAAGAGGCTTGATGTAGCAATTGTACACAAAACACTTTGAATGGTCCCCCAAGAAATAAATCTTAAGACAGTTTGTAGCGATGAACAATTCTTTATTTTAAAATTAAAGACCAGAGTAAGATTTCCAGTCTCTTTAAAATGTCCTGAAGAAAATCTTTCCTCAGATCAAAAGGATACAAAGGCATATATCTCACCATGAGTTTTCTACAACACAAATAAAGAGGATATTTTGGAAGGGTTAGTTTTAATTTCTCCTGTTAAAGCCAAATCTCTAGACACAAGTTAATTCAATAATAAGAGGATGGAGGGAGGAATCATGAGTCTTTTCAGATGGAATGACAAAACTTTCTGTATTTTCTTTATTTTATTTAGAGATAATTTTGTATAGAATAGGGATACAGTCCTAAGAGTAAGGACCTAGGATTTCTTTACTCTCAGGGTAAAGACCTGCTCAGGAATTAAGAGAATCATCTGTTCTCTGGGTTTTGGCCCAACTAATCTTGAATTCTCTTCAGTACAGAACCTAAACATCAAGAAGAGTTTGAAAGTCCTGCACTAGCTTCCATTTCACTCTCTTTGTGCCACTCTCTGGTAAGAAGAGAGATATGGATTTGTATTTATTCAGATGGAAAAGGGATATGGATTCCCATTCTTGGAATGACTGCCTTATCGAATAGTCTATTATATAAGGAAAGGAGTCTTATTTCATCATCAGTTGCTTTAAAATGACTTAGTTGGAAAAAAACAAGCCAACAAACGAAACAGGAACCAGTTTCAAGTGTATGAGGACTCTTGAGCGTAGTTGGGAAAGTTTCTTTGGGAGAGCTAGTCAGGAGAATCTAAGACTCCATCTATAATTAAAAGTAGATGACTGTTGGTAACTACATAACAAGAAGTACTGTGGTGCCATTCTGAGGATCTGAGATCCTCAACAGACCCTTTAATAGGGTCAGACATCAAAGACTTCATTGTTAAAATTTTCTAAGAGTTAAAGCTAAAAAGTCTTAAAAATTCAAGGTTAAATCCATTTCCCAAATGTATGGAAATGAAAATTTTGAAAAGCAAGTTCCCAACTTGTGATAATGGAAGCTGTCTTTAAGAATCTGAGAGCTGAGCATCCTTCAATAATGTCAAATACATCCAAATTTTAAATATCAAGAAATTAGCTATGAGAATGTGAAAAATCAAGGTTTCTTCCTAACCAACAAGCTTTCAATTTACTGCTTAGCTAAGTAGGGCACTGAAGTAGCCACACTTTACACCTGAAGCTATTCTACTTCCAATTTTCTACAATGCTAACAGCATTAATCAGTTGCATGGTTAAAATCATTAGGGAAAACTAATGAAATATTACTTTAAACGGAGGCTAAATGTACAATTTATACATTACATGTCTCGTCCTATAGCTCTTACACCTAGGTATGTCTGAGGCTGCATTTCAGTGAAAATTGATCCCATTTTTATGGGTATGTGAACCTATTATCTGTATTAAAAAATATTTTTATAGCAGTGACTCAAAATCATTTGTCTATGCTTTCTTTTAGCTATCTAATATTGTTGGTGGTCTAGGGAGCTGATCTCAGTTTGAGCCTTTTTAGGTTTGGAGATATTTTTCTGTGCTTGCCTTATTATTTGTTTAGCCCAATGGCATGAATAAGCAGGATTTTCCAGTGCTAGAAGCGTATGTACCAGCAGAGCGAGCTTGCTCTTATTGCTAACAGTCAAGAAACAAGGATGCCTATTCTCTGAAGGCTAGCAAGGTTTTTAATTAAATTCTCTTTCAAGAAAGCAGGAAGGCCTCAAAGTGAAATACTATGATGCAAGTGGTAATCACAGAATTGTGGTTCTGTGTTCTATACAGATATGTCAACAGTAGTGATATAGGATCTGCACGTGTGTATTAATCATAAAAATGCAGTCTGAGGAACTGGAGGAAATCTCCAGAAGCCAAGGAATGACAATGTCATGGAGTGAAGTCCCTATATGGCCAATCTAGAAAATATAACAAACCTGTTTTGGGGAGGGCTTTATTGAAAATGTCTCCCACTGTGGAAAAAAGAAGGTTGTTGTCTGTTTCACAGATGACCAAGGTTCTTTGCTTCACTTTTAAGACTCTGCCATCAACTCCTGCTTAAAAGTAAGAAACCATCAGTAGTTATTATCGATCAAATGCTGGAAAAACCACATGTGGAACATTGATTCTGTTGTACCTGAACTCTTCTAAAATTCTCTGATGCGTGATCTCTGTCACTGATCACACATGATGCCTGTGGATAAGTGCAGTATCCATGAAGTTTGCTAACGTGGAGTTGTTGGCTTCTTGTACAATTCCTTTTCCCTGAAGAAAAGTCTGAAATGATACAGACAACCAATTTCTCTTCAATGGCATGTTTTTGATGTCTACAGATTCTGTGTGATCCGAGGACTGTTACTGAACAAAAGTCCTGTAGCTGATGGTTATTTGGCCACCCCCAGCTGTGCCTCTTCTAAGGACAGAATTTGTTGCCCATTCCATGCCACAAAAAGCTGACAGCCTGTTCTCAAAGCAGGTGAGAGAAAACAGAAAGAATAAAAATATAGAAAAGAATAAATAAGACTGAAGAGGGGATTTTGAGCAAAACCATGAGAGTTCAGTGCTGTTGTGGTGTGTCTTGAAAACAGCTTCAGTTCTGCACATCTGTCTTCAGATTGTGACAGCTTTTGCCCATTACTGATGTGGTGTAGATTAAACCAGCTGAATCAGAGTAAAGAGAATAGGCTCTGTAGACCTCATCACCAGCTTTCCTAATGAAACAGTTTTTTATGGCAGAAATCATATGGTTTTTTAACAGCTTAGGATTCTAGACAGAACCTGATGTGGCAATAAACCAATTATATTCTATGTTTAAAGTTAGCCATAACAGCCTAAACAGCACATGATTCTTAAATGGTCAGAGGTTTCTTCCACTTCTCTTCATTTTGGATTGCTATTTACTGATGTAACTGAAAAAGCATCTTTTTATAAGGTTAGAAGTATGGTAAATGTTGTTTTGTTAAGCTGCAAGCTCCAATGTAGTTAAATCATAGGATAAAAGAAATGTATTTAAATTTCATGCTTCACAATGTGTGAAGCAACAGCTTGGAGTTTGAACCATGCAAGAGTTTCTATATAGCTGGCTCATTGTGACCTACCTTATGTATGATGTCTGACTGAGTATGCAGAATTCTTAATGCTAATAACCAGTTCTTCCTTTGCTCTTCATTCATGGTTGAATTCTACTGTTTTCTCTAGGGCAGAAGAAACCTTTCTCTTTTCTCAGAACACAGGAATAGATAAAATATTAATTCAGTGCCTGACTTCTCTGCTCAACTGAAGTGTATATCAGTTCACTGCTGTTAGAAAGGTATATAGTCTGGCAGCTTGAAACTGTATTGCTTTCCAAGGGACCCTCAGGAACAGAGTGTGTTTTTCAATGTCCATTAGAAAGGTGAGTGCTCAGATCTATACTTCATTTCATTTTTATGCCTCAAATCTGGAAGCATAGTTCTGTGATTATACTTTTCACTTGAATAAGGAAACCCAGAAATATTTGAATAAGCTAAATAATATAATCTCTATATTTTACACTCTTAACACTGAAGACATGCTTTTGATAAATAATATTTATTTTCATGCAAGAATCCATTAATAATAATAATAATGCTTACAAGTCTACCTCTACAAGTCGGTCACAAGTTCAATGCCTCCTAATATTCCTTGAAAAGAGAGATGCTTTGGACATCCATTTTCAGATCTTTACAACACTCCTTTTCTCTCCCTCCTTAAACTTCAAGAAATAAGGAACAATGGTATGTAACTCTCTTCCCATCCTTCACACTGACTGAAATAAAGTCTATTGTGAACTTGTCTTTCCCTCAAATCAGAGAGAATAATACAACTCCTTTTTTCTCTTCTCTTTTCTTTTCTTTTTTTTTTTCGTACTGCAATCAATCTAGCTTTCAGAAAATGTGCTGAATTGTAATTGTCACTTGCAACTTACTGTTCGCATAGATAATGACCAGGGTTTGTAAATCTTTCCTGCCCTCTGGGCAATACACCCAAATCTTATGGCCACTAAATGCTTTATTTATACCTTCAGGAAGTAAGAAGAAAAGGGGAGCTCAAGGAGTAATTTGTACAGGAAAGTGGAAATGGCTTTTTATCTCTCCATTGCGTAGTATCAGGCCTGCAGCTGAGTCTCAGGTAACCAAGCAGTACCTGCTGCAGTTGCTTGTGTTGACTCTTCATCCCAGGAAGGAGAACGTAATCTCCAGCCTTGCTGCTAATCTGGTGGTCCGTGCCTCTGCATGCAAGCTCATGAGCTGTACTTACCCATGCAGAGCAAATTGGCTACTCTTCTTGATAAAGTCCATTTGGGTAGAAACTGCATTATCCACTGAAGATGCCAAATTGCATATCTCAAGAGAATGCAGTTTCACATTCAGATCTCAGCTGCGCTGATAGTGATTGCTGGTCAGAAAGTGTAAGTAATACAAAAATATCTGGGTGTCATTAAGAAATACTGAACAAAGAAACACTGTTCTACTGTCATACTCAGTTTTCAGAGGGTGACAGAATATTTAGTTAAATTAAAGCACTTGTTCCTTCCCTTGACAGATGAGAACTTTTGCCCTGCCACCAGCTGGTGACCAGCTGATGTCCTGGTGCATGAAGATTGGTTGCTTTTAGTTCTGTGCAGTGCTGAATCTTACACAAGGTTAATCTGATTTTAGGCTTAGATTGAAATCTCTGCTAAATATTATGTGGAAGTGAGTTCTTTAGATTAATTCTCTCTTACAAGAGTAACAATGCTAGTCTTAAAGTGTTGTTTTCAATGTCAAGCTAACATTCAGCACCTATTATACAGAAATAAGTATAATAGAACACCTGGTGTACTTTCTTTATATCTCTTTTATTAATTTTTTTTTTTTTTTTTTTGGTTTCCTGTTTCCTGGTCTAAATTATCCTAAATTCTTAGTCTCTACTTGCAGAGAATACAGACCCTACTCAATCGCCACTACCTGGTCATTGCTGTTCTCTTACAAATCTTCAATATTAATGCAGTTTTCAGTCTTTTGATAATGATGTGACCAAAACTCAAAACAGTACCCAAGGCATGTCTTCATTCTCCCATCTGTAATGGTGCATGGATCTTCTCCACAGGGCCCTGCTATGTGATGTTTGCTCACAGTACATTCTTCCCAGGAAGTATTGTACCGATGTAAAATCAGTGTCATGTTTCAGACCTCAAGTTTTCTACCTGTAATTAGACATGCATGAAAGTACTAATTATCTTTTTGTGATTATTGAGATATAGGAAATTATAGTCTTAATGCATACAGCTTTTCACTATTCTGTCTTATTTCTGTTCTATTGGAACAAAATAGGGGAGAAAAGGGGACAAAACCTTAAAGTTATGGCTATTTCATGCATCTTGCTTCTGTTGACTTTGGCTTAAAAATGTTGCCTGCTGGTCTAGGCAAGGGACTGAGTCTCAAAAGCGGCCAGCTGGCTGAATATCTTAAGGGACTAAATCCCATTGACATAAGTGTTTTCTTTCTGAAGTAGAGACTCACAGGCTGTTATGATAACATGAAAAGACACCGCAATATTTTAAAATGGGAAAAAAATACTCCTGCTGGACTGAGAGTCGAAGGCATTTTTCCCTTCAGTTCCCATCCCTCCCTGCATGAAGTTTGAGTAGACTGATTTTTGATTATGGGGACTCCAGGGGTTTGGAAGTAACAGAATTTATTGCCACAAGTAGTGGGAAAGTTACAAGGTTGCAAAGCTTCTGGTCTGCCTGTCACTTCTTTGACTGAAGATTTCAGGCTAACTGAATCTGCACTAGAATAGATGCTATTATATCGGTACAACCTGAAGGCTTTGATAAAGCATCACGGACTCATTATACTAGGAGTCTACTCACATTTATGGAGGAAACAAAAAAGTCATTTCCACACAGAAATTACAAGGGAAGTATAAAATGAGAAAGGAAAAAGGAAGAAAAGAGAAAAAAAAAAAAGCAGATTCAGTAATCTATCTTGCTTGCTTCGTGTGCTAATAGCACATAGCATCAATTCATCTTTTTGTTTGGGATTGCCTTATTCCCTTCTATAGTTCCCAAAAGGAATTCATCAGAGAGCTAACATGGGCTATTAAGATACAGAGACTCTCGGGTGAGCTCTCCACATGCATCTGAATCATCCCAGCTCTCTGGTGGTTGTAGTGCATTGTATATGACAAATAATTCTATGTTAACTGGGACCTACTAAGTCTGATAAATTAGATGTATTTAATACCCTTGCCTTAGGGAATCTATAAAAGATAACGTGTTTTTAATATTTTTGAAAACAATTCCCAGTTCTCAAAACTCTGACAGAACTATTTTCTCTAGTTTTTCTGGCAACTGGGTGTTTTTTCACATGCCTCTAGTTGCAGAGATCTTGAACAAGAAAGCACAGACTTATCCTGTGCAATTATATGATGCCAATAAGCTGTAATCTTCCTGGAAGAAGAACAGGTGAGAAATGAGCATTGGAATCTACTCTACCCCATTTTTTTTCCCAGCTAAATACCTTGTTGGCATGCACAGACAATTGCTGGGGGGTGAGGTGGGGTGGTGGTGTAGGAAAAAAAAAAGAAAGAAAGAAAGAAATAACCAAAAAACCTAGACAAACCGGAATTTACTCTTAAAGGCCTTACAGTACTATCAATAAGTATGACCAGCTCAGCATACACCAGAGGGCTGCCAGCACTGTGTGCATTCTCTACATGGCAGATGGAGGAAGAACCGTTTTGACCAAGACTACTTGATAGCTTTCATTACAATCTCCCTAGAAATGGAAAAGTATCCTGAAGTCCACTGCAGTGTAGCAGATCACTCAATCAATCTGGGTCTGTATTTTTGTGTTGAGATTTAGTTCTATACATTTATATCTATCTATTGTTATTTTAGCCACTATCCTTAGATTTTTTTTAGGCATTCAGAGATACTTATCCTCTTCTCTCCAAATGTTTGATGATGTGTCTTTAGAGAAAATGGCTGAAATTAAATAGCTAAATTTCTAACAATGGCTAATGATTGAGTGGAGGCTTATACATAGCTGAAAAATTATTTCTTTGAGAAATGTAGCTGAAAGCAAAGGGATCATTTTAAACCCAAACTTTAAGACTTGATATTTCGGTATTTTAGTAAGCCTTAAATGGTCTGTGGATTGTATATAACCCCCATTCAGCATTTCACTTTCCTACAGCTTTCCTTCTCTTCCAAAATTTATTATCATTCAGTGCCACTTCAGTGCTCTTCCACTACAAGTTAAGGTATAGTAACTTCTACAAGTAGATGTAAATCAGTGAAACCATAGTTATGGACTGGTTTTTGCTATGTTTTTGGCTTTAAGTGCCATGTTGTCATTTTTTGATACTCCATATTGATGGAGGTATTAATATTTATACTTTCGGCTTTCTTGTTGTTTTTTTTTTTTTTTATTTTGTAGTCTATAGTAACAAAAGTAATTGAACTTCAGGACTCTTTCATTGTCCTCCAAAATTCTTTCTGAAGTCACTTGGAGAAAGTTCAGTGTCTTAAGTATTGCCAGACAGCAGCTCAAATTCAAAAACACAAAGAAACCAGATTTTCCAGAGGAATTCTGCAAGCTTAATCCTGGAAGTTTTTTAAGTAGTTTCAGTCCATCCTTTAATTCAAAGATGATTACTGATATGTTGACAGACTGTAAAACTACAGGCTCCTAGTAAATGTAAAAACATTCTGTACGATATTATTCTCTTGGTATATTTGAATTAGCTGCAGGCAGCTTTTCTGCTAAGTAGACCTGATAAATTATCAAAATACTTTAGTGGAACACAACTCTGTTGTGCTATTAGGAAAAGATGGGGATCTAAACTTGATGAATGTGTTATCATGGCATGAACATATCAAGTGTTTGACTTAGCATGCCTTTTATTTGAGGTAATATGACAGGTACCCTGTCAAATAGTAGGTGGCTGGTATGAAAAATATCTTCAGATGGAAATATTTCTCAGACTGAAACATGTCTCCAAGACCTCCTTCAACAGCTGCAAATTCATGGGAATTTCTGGAAGCCTTATGTATTTTCTCCAACCGGATACAATTGACACAAGGCTTCAGATGGGAGAAAGGCAGTGGTACTGTGCTCCAGATGTACAAGACTGAGGACTTGAAGCGAGAAGAAAAGAGAAAGTTAAACACTTATAGTCAGTCACATCTAAACTGTGACATGCCTGCCTAAGATGCTAGTAGCCCAGTTCTCCTGTCTCTCACTCTGATAGGAAATGTAAGTGACTGCACTAGAATAAAAAAAACAGTGAAAATCATGATATAGGCCCATCTTCACTGGGAGTTAGAGGCAGTGATAAACACCCAAAGGTAAGCATCCTACTTTAAGATTCCTCTTACCTAAAAAGTTAGACAGCAAAACATACTTGAGTTGCCCATACTAAATGATGTTGCATGCACTTGAACATGATACATATAACGTAGCGTTACACACTATATGATGTTTCTTTCTGAATAATAATAACAATAAGAAAATTTCCACTTGGAATTTTTTCCTCTGTGTAGACAAGAATTTAGTCAACCATCCCAGTACATGGAGATAACTGTGAAACTGGAAACCTCAATTTTTGAAAAAAAAAACACAAACCCAAAATCCCATAAGAAAAAAATCAGATCTTGGAATTCAAATCGGAATGCCTATTTCTTTGAAGTATTCAGACTGTTTAAATAAAATTATTAACCCTTTGGAAGAAAAGTCAAATATTACTTTTAATTGCCCTATCAAGATGTCTTGCACTCACCATGCCAACTGAATTTTGTGACAAAACTCTTTCATCTCAAGACTGCTTTACTATACTTAAAAATTTTTCTTTTTAAACAATCTGCCTTATTCTTCTAACAACTCCAGAGAATTTAGAAAAAGATGAGGAAAAAGATCATGTTCACTAGACACATTAATTTTTTTATGTGACAGAGCTACATTTATTTAGAGAGCATGGCCCAGCCACTTGACCTCTCACAGACAGACCTTGAGGTTTATGAGCCAAAGAGAGCAATTAACAACTCAATTGTCTATAATAAATTAGCAACAAATTGAATTCTTATAATCTGCATTTATATTATAGTCAATATTTCCAACTGCTGTGTTCCAACTAAAGTTCTTCAATATTTACAGTGTAGTCCTTTATGCCGGAAAGCACTACTCGACTCTTACATGCAGAGCAGGCAATGTGAGGAAAAATGTAATAAAAAATAAAATTCATATAAATAAAAATAGAAAGTTCCAGTGTAATAGTCATAATAGGCTAGTACTGCATGTGATGAAACACATTATCTGCGCCCTTGGAATATATCACAGCTATGCAAGACATTAATAAACTCGTGCACATGTCCTTATGATATACAATGCATCAAATAAATCAAAATGATTTTTCTGTGATAAAGCCAGCTATATTATACCTAGAGGTAGTCAATTAAGCAATAAGACATGACACTGGGTATATTGCACTAATTCATCTTAAACTCAGTCATGAAAGGTGTTGAGTTATCTCTCTCAAGCTTTCCCCCTACCCACTCCCAGGATTTTAAGTGGAAGTTGAAGCTTCTCAGTACCTCACAGGATTAAGCCCCCAAAAATTTGCACTTTTTGCTGATGTAGTCTTAGAGAATGTTTCCAGGAACTTGGGAACCAGCTTCCATTCAGTGCTTAGTTTTGAGGCAAAACTATAAATTGCCAGAGCAGGGGACATTATGGGTCATGTGGTCTGGGGCCAGGAGAAGTGCACGGGCTCCATATTCCATACGCGTGTGAAGCACAGGAAGGGCCCAGCCAAGCTGTGTGCCATCCACTTTGCTGAGAGGCACAGGTACATCAAGGGTGTTGTCAAGGCAGGGGCAGCCCTGTATGGTGGAGCTGCTGGGGATGCACGGCAGATGCCCATCCTCAGGACCATGGGGTGGAGGGGGCGTTCAGTCCATGGTGGGAAGGGCCCTCAGTGGCCTTGTCCTGGAGTGCTAAGGGCCCTGAGATACATGTCCCTCCACGTGTCACTTGTGTAAGTTTGTTAAATAAGTATGGATAAAGAAATTGGATTCCCATGTGCAGGAGTGTTCAGGCCTTCTTAAGGAAGTTTAGAATTCTAAAGAACCTGACCTAGTCATTCAAATTTTCACTTTTCTTCAGGGCATAAATTAAAGATGTTGTAAAGAAGTGTTTGGTGATGTCCTCCAAAGGTGCCATGAAAAATTCCATCATCAAAATCCCATGAGCATTGTCATGCTCAGTTTATGAAGCCAATTAAAAAAGTTACAGTTGAAAAAAATCATTGTAGAACTCTGGAGTAAATTTGCCAAAATAATAATGAATTTGCGTATTGTCAAGACGTGCCTCATGGTACCAGGGAGGTTATTGTTAATTACCAGATCTAACACTTATTTGGTAAACAGAGGAACTCTGTTGCAGCCATTCAAATGTTGCCCATTTATGCCAGCAGGAAATACAGCCCAAGTCCCCATGCTGCCTTAATTTCTGCAGCAAGTGAGGATAGTTAGTGTAAAAAGAGAATTACAAGTTAGTTAGGCAACACCACCTTTACATCTCATAGATCAAATAGTTTTAAGAAAGAGCTGCAGGCCATGCCAGCATTGTTATTTTGCTTTTCTCCAGGTCCTGTAAGATCTTATTTTGTTTTAGCGCTTTACTGATAAAAGGCAAATCTCTTGTTACTGTCCTTTTTATACAAAAATAAAGAAATTTCGAGTGCCACCTATTGGTACAATATGAAAACATCTGTCACACAAATTGACTCACCACATGCAAGATAGAAAGTGGAAAACAAGGCCCATTGAGTCTCAGAGGAGAGAATATATCTGTTCACTATGATTTTTTAAATTTTGTCTTCATTTTTTGGAAACAAGTACTTAAAATATTTGTAAGAGGAAAACCAGTTCTGACTCAGTCAGTGCTTAGCAGGAACATAAACCCTCTCCTGCTTCACAAGACAATTAAAGAATAAAACAGGAGGTGAGAAGTCAATTCATAAGTTCAGTTGAATTACTCTACTATAGAACCAGCATAGTTGTTGATAAGCAGAGTGAGAGAAGGAGGAAAACTCCCCAGGAATTATCAGTGCAGGATAATCAATAGCAAAAAAATGAAAAGTAATAAACTGTTACATTCAGCTCAGTGTCTACTTTTTTGGTTGTGGAATGCTTCCCTGACTACAGAAAGAGTAACCAACAACATTCACAACAGTTGCAGAAATTAAATAACCATTAGTATCTTGCAAAGGTTTCATCACTCCAAACCACTGCTGCCTAGCATTTACATTGTAGTCATAACAGCTATTTCTTTTTCCTTTACAACCAAAGCAAACACAGCACCTTCTGAGGGCAATTCATCTCACCAGTCACAAACACCTTATCTGTTGATAGAAGGAATTACCTTCTTGAGATAACTATTTTTCTCCATTGACCACAGAAGATGACTAGATTACTAGTTTGGATTAGATATGTAACTTTGAGATAGCTAATGGTAGATGAATGCTACTGCTGAGATGCAGGTATGAGATTGAAAAAAACACCTACGAACAAACCACTTCATCTTCATTAAATAAGGTATTTAAGTACATGCCTAGGTTAAAGAATGGGAACAGCCCTACAAAAGTCAATTGAATTGTTCATTGAAGACATTGGAAATGAAAAGGAAATATTATTGACAGCAAGTTTCAAATTGCTTTCATTTAGCAAAGTTCAAATTGGGCTCATTTTCATTTTCCTGAAAGTATTCATGACATATTAATCAATGTTTCTATAAACTGTTATTAAAATATTCACTGAAGTCTGTTCTTAGTAAAAAAAAAAACACAAAAAACACAAAACAAAAACAAAAACAAAAAAACCCCAACCAATTTCATCAACCTTTAAAAAATCTGCCTTTACTTTGATTTCTAGAAACATTGATTAATTTTTGAGGGAAAAATCATGGTCAACAAAATATCTGAAAGAAATCCATTCTTGTATGGGACATTTTTGTTTGGAGCTGAAGACAGATTTTAATGGAGGAAATTTTCACATGAGACACTTGGGTCATCTCTACTATTTGTTCTTGAAACTCAGCTCTGGTAAATAATTTTATTGAATCAGGATCTGAACCTAAGGTTCTTTGAAGGAATACATATCTGGAAAAAAGCCCAATGGTAAAGCCAATTAATAAGTAGTTCATCCACTTTACAAATGGAAGGACAAATGGGACTTCACACAGTATGTTAGGAGTTTAAATTCCGCTTTCATTTTGTCATCCTACTTTTCATAAATCAACTTTGTCCTTCGATCCGCATTGAGATTTACCTGGACATCTGCTCCTGAAATACAGTCATTCTTTTGGTTATTTAAAATATCAGTGTCAGAAAAAAAAACAATTGAAGAGGAAAATTTATAACAGAGGACATGAATTAAGAGAAACCCCCAGGATGAAGGTGGAGAATGCAAGCCAGAAAGTCAGAGTGGAAAAGTAGCGAACAAGAACCAGACTGGTAGAAAGAAGCAGGGCTGGAGAATAACAGCATGTTTTCTCTCCTGCTGAAGTCGGTGAGGAAAGTCCTATTGACTTAAAAAGGAAAAGATCGGGCCATCTTTACTGTGTGTGTTTATTCTGCTGTCGAGTTGGTATTCATGCTTCTATTTAAGTCTAAGTCCATGACGTAGCGCTCCCTTCATTTTATCTGGTGTCTCCTTCTCCTCTGCATTCCTCTGTGCTTTTCTTTTTTTTTTTTTTTGCCTTTCTCCTCATGGATGCTAGCTATGCTGAATTCAGTTACACTGGTGCTTGTATATTTGATTAAAAGATAGTTGTCTGAGTTATTTGAAGTTGTGCTAGGAGAAAGACTTCATCGTTCAAGGGTTATTATTACTCTGTCTCACGCTCTATTTCTCTCTTTCTCTCCTAAGGTACTGCAGTGCCTATAATGAAGTGAATCCAAATGACTACTTTGAGACTGGCAAAGAACCTGACATGCACACAAAATATTCTTTTAACATTGGTCTGAACTAATCATCCAAAGGGATTTTCTATTTCATTTATGGGATTTGATTCTCCCATGTGTTTTTCTACTAATGTGATTGTACTGATGCAAAATCAGAAGAGCTGGTAAAAAGGCTGGGATGCTCTCAGCCTGCAGGATTGCATAAAATATTCCAGAGAGTCTGAACTACCCTGTGGGTAGTAATAGGGGCAGTCTGATCGAGTAATAGCAAGATGAAAGGCGTTAGACCTGTATGGCAGTATCCCTCCCCTGTCCCTTTTTTTCACTATACAAATGCGAGAGGGTGTGGGCTTCCCTGGGTGGATGTAAAGGAGGTGCAGCTGTGTGGCTGCTTGGCTCCTCATTTCTGCTCCCCTTGTACTGATTCAGCTATCACAAGGAGCAGGTAGGTTAAAGCCTCTGCCACGTAGTACTAAATCAGATGATGATATTTTTGTCAGTAAAAGAAAGCTCAGGGATAAATTCACACAATTTAACGTTTTAATATAAACTGTGAAACTCAGGATGGCATTTAGACTTTTCCTCTTTATTGTTTTTTTTAACAAATCCCCCAAAGACTGAAGCCAGCAGAGAAGCCTGAGCAGTGGTATCAGCATATCCTGACAATATTTTCTCCAGAATAAGCTGCATTTTTTCCTGCTGTGTTGTGATCAGTGTTTTCTCCAGCCTCCAGCCCCTGATGCTCAGTCTTTCCATTAACCTTCCTCATTCTTCTCCCTTTAACACTTTTTTTTCTTTTTTTAAACTTATTTTGTCCCTGACTCTTACCATGTCTTTACAATTAAATGCTTTTTTAAAAGCAAGTCCAAAAAATCAAGAAAGTAACATGATGTTTTTTCAAGTGAACTTAGCTCTCTTCTTTTATGTTTTGACTTTTCTCCCTGCTCCCTGCAATCATTTGCAGGTAAGCTTCAGGGCTGGAGCGATGACAGTGCTTCTGTACTGGATAACAAGCATGGACTTGGACACGTTTTTTAAACCAAACTGTGACTACTAATTCTGTGTAGAATTATGCCTATAGCTGAGAAAAGGCTTTTCAGCTGTCTTGTACGAGCAGTTTTGAGTGTGTAACTGTAACATGGGTAGGCTTAAGGTAAGGAAGGATGGGAGTTGTAAAACCCTCAGCTTGGGATGTGGCTAGAACCATCAGCTTTTCATCTCCATCCCACAGGCAACTGTGGGAACACCAACACCAGAAGACATTGGTCTGCCTAGTAAAAGTACAGAATAACATAACCACAGAGCTTGGAATGGGATGATTGGGACCTAGCCTCAAAGGATGAAAATATTGGTTAATCTGTTCATGCTCACTGAAAGAAGGGGCACTAAGCAATAATAGTGTAAGGCTAATTGTCGTGAAGTTTTTGGTGGCCAGTTCCAAATTTTGTTCAAATCACATTTTTTTTCCAACCGAAGATGAAGTATAAATTATAGGCATAATCCTACTTGAAAGCTGAGAACAGGGCTATCCACATCTAAGTTATACATAAACTTTAATATGATTAAACAAAAAGATGTTGAATTTCAGCTGCTTTTCAATATGTTCTAGAGGTAAGATTTCTGACCATGTGCCCTGTCCATAAAGTGGGATAGTCAGCGTAGTGTAATTTAGATAATTAGAAAGAAACTATTAATATAAATTTGCATGCTTTTGAAGCATGCAAAGCATGAAGCATGCTTCAAAGGTATGCATATGGAAATATATGCCATGATATAAACTATATGGAGGACATTGGTGAGTAGTAGCTTCACATCGCTATAAGTGAGTCTGTCTACCTGAGGCATGAGGGGAAGTTCACATCTCAGGAGGTTAAATAGTTTTTGTATTGCTGCAATAGTTAAAGAGCATTGACCCAACAAAAGAAGTTCTCACCATTAACAACCCGTTTAGGACACACAGACTAAGAATACTTTGTTTCTAATTTAAAAGCAAAGAAGAATTCATTCATTTCTTTGTATATGCTTTCATTCTATGTGGTTTTTATCACGCAAAATATAGTTCAAAAGGATCTGGGAGAGATGTCCTCTGAGAGGCCACATTCCATTTTTGCAGTCAATTCCCACTCTTAAGTACAGACGTTTGTATCAGTTTACCAAGGTTAGAATTATAGGCATCTTGCAATGCTGCAGTTCACTTCCAGATTCTCCTTCCATCATAAGTCTAGGACAATGCTCATAGCAAGTGTATTCCTAAATCTGGGTCAAGACTACCTCTCTGTTCACACATACTAAGTAGAGAAGTAAAATTTGTGAGTTTTCAAATAGTACTCAACATTTTTCAAACTTTCTGATAGTTTTACCAATGAATGTTGAGTTCAACTGATTTTACATGCATCAGCATACTGGTGGCACCCTACCTTTCCCCTCTATGAATAGACACACTCTGCTACACAAACTTTCAGCCTATCAAATTACAAACTATCCTGTTTTTTGTTGTTTTTTTTTTTAAATTTGTGTTTCAAAAACATCAAAAGACAAAAATCCTGTGGGAAAATTATGCCCCGTTCCATAACTCCTTTTGTCACTAAATAGAACCTTAAACCTCTTCAATGCCTTTATAAGGAGCTTTGCTTCTGAGATGCATTAACCCACCCACTTCCTCTCCATATCCTATTGACATCTCCTTTGAGGTTTATTTCCCTGTTTGTCCTTTTCAAATGCTAGCATTTGTAAAAAGGGTCTTTAAAAGACATTGTGCTCAAGCCTTGATGGCAAAGGATCTTCTCATCGATAAAACTGCCCACGCTTCTTTCACTCTTTTTGAAAAAGAATCTAAAAAATAACAAATATTAAGCTTCTAGAATGGACTGTGTTTTAAAGGGGCCACTTTGTTTCCCTCCAGTGGTTTAAAAAAAGGATGTTTTCTAGGGAAAGGATTCCTCCCATTGAAGTTGACAGGAATTGTGCCTTTAAAGCAGATGGCAGTAGAAGTTGGCCGAGACTGGTCTGTACAGCTCAAGGATGTATTGTATAACTACATAGCCCAAGACAAGTCTATGTAAAACTTCATGGGAAGAGATATGAAAATATTGATCTGTTTTTTGACAGTGCCTATATAGGCCTATATACTTGCCCATTTCTTTACTGTATGAAAAAGCCTGTAAACTTCAGTGCATACATTTGCAGGAGCCAGATCAAGTATTTCATAGGCTGGACTTGCAGCTCAGGTACAGCAGTGTGAATCAAGAGTAATTCCATTATGGGTAATTAAGTTAGCACACCAGTATAAGCCCGGAAGAAGTGTGTGAAGATTGAAACCCTGTAATTACATTTGTTTCCAGAGCAGATAGAGCATCATCGATATTTAAAAGGGCATTGTTCAATAAATTAGTAGCAAATGAAACATGGCAAAGAAAAGAAGCTTACAAGATATCATCTGTGCAGACTTGTTTTAATATTTTTTTTAATTTATTTAAACTTTGCCTTAAAAATATGGAAGCTCAAAAACCACTAACAACTAGCACAATCGGATACTGGCATATCTCCGGTTAATGAAAAAATGAAGCCAAGAAAATTCATAAAGGTAAATAAGTGAGTGAAAAATAAATGAGTGAAAATGCAAAGATTTTGAACTTTATTTGGGGATTTTCTTGTTTGGTTGTGTTTTGTTTTTTGGTTGGTTTTTAATCTTTATATATTATTAATATTAAAAAATTCACAGAATCACAGAATTGCAGGGGTTGGAAGGAACCTCTGGAGATCCTCTAGTCAAAATTCCCTGCTAAAGAAGGTTCACCTAGAGCAGGTTGGACAGGCACACTCTGTCACCTCATGCAGGTCATTGATGAATATGTTGAGCAAGACTGGACCCAGTACTGATCCCTGGGGAACACCACTAGTTACAGGCCTCCAACTAGACTCTGCACTGCTGATAACAACCCTCTGAGCTCTGCCATTCAGCCAGTTCTCAATCCACCTCATCTACGTCCACTCGTCCAACTCACACTTCCTAATCTTACCTATGAGGATGTTATGGGGAGAATATCCACTGCTCTCCCATCATCTACCCAGCCAGTCAAGCCATCATAGAAGGCTGGTCAAACATGTGTTCCCCTTGATGAATCCATGTTGACCATCTCTGATAACTTTCTTTTCTTCCACATGCTTAGAGATGACATTGAGAATGAGCTGTTCCATCACTTTTTCAGGGATGTAGGTGAGGCTGACTGGCTTGTAGTTTCTTGGGTTCTTATGTTACGTTCTGTAAACTTTCTTATCCCATTTGAGTTTTTCCAGAAATTCTTTTAAGAAGGTAGTCTTGAGGTTTCAAATAAGATTTGCATGAACTTTGGGTGGGTTTATCACCGTTTCTGGATTTCTTGTAAGTTATCCCTAGTGGATTTGACTGTTCAAGGTTAAAAATAAATGGCTCAGGAAATAAGCCTAAGCAGACAGTAAATGATAAAAAGTGAACACTGAAGTATCATTCTGCTCCAAAGGGTTGTTATTGAAACATATAAGGATGTCTAATTAACCAGGGAGCACCAGATTATTCTCTGGAAAATTGTTTAACTCTAATAAATCTAACCGCTAGTTTAAGTGAGAAAGAGAATCAGGACTTTTTTTTTTAATATGGGGAGTAACTTTTTTTTCTATGAATTATGAGATTTAAGTAATTTATACTTAATATTTTTTCTGCTTTTAATCTTTATTTATTTTGAATATCATAGCAAGTTCATTAGTTCCCAACAACATGCTAAAAAGGAAACAATGGAATAACAAATTTATGGGATTTATCTCAAACTAATTTAATAAGAATTATTATCCTTGCTTACTAATAACTTTACAAGGAACTACACCTCATTTCTGAAATATACTTCAAGAAGACTAGCCCAGTTTTTAATCATAGTTCTTGGTAACCTTTGAGCACTGTCAGCCAAACAATTTGAAGTTTCCATTTTTAAAAGCCTTCCTCCTCTTAATTCCCTTGCTTTAGATTTTTAGTGAGTAGTAATTGATGCAATTGTACATTACCCTTTTCAGTCCTTAGTTCACTAATTATTTCTCATTCTCATTCAGGTGCTTTAGATGACTGGTTCATATCTAATAATTTTACTGTATGATAATAGACATTAGATTTCATCCTTGTCAACTTCCAGATTAAGGGATGAAATTAAGGGAGAAATTTTTGGATTAAGGGATAAACTAAGAAATAGTTACCTGGGCAATGAAATCCGCAAGTTAGCAAAATATGTGGATTTACTAGATTTGGTTCTACGACTAATTTCAAGACTAAAGGTGAATGGGTCAAAGGAAGGGAAATATTATCTTTGTGTTTTCTTAACCCCTGGATATATTGGAAAGATAACCTGCCACTGGAGAAAATTTAAAGTAACATCATGACATTCTAATTTGCACCATCTGTTGATAATTGCCAATTCCCTAACATGTCAAATGTGAAAGGCTGAAGACAGAACAAAGATGGATATGCTTGGTGCATGCCAATCAACTTTCTTTGTAACAGGGGAGATCTACAGAAGCTGAGAAAGAACTCAAAGTACTTTGGGAGCAAAACAGAAATAGCAGCATGAGATATTAAATTTTCAAAAAACATAAACTGGAAAGAGTAATGTCTGTCACCTTATGTTTTGCAATAGCAGCCACAGAACACCTCTGTACTTTGCATTTTTACTCAAGGGTGATATTTAGAAGAACACAGCATAAGAAAACAGAATACGTTGTTTCTCAGTTCTAAAGATATTTCCATGAGTACACAAGTTAAATGCTCTTGTGAAGAATGTGCCTCGACAGCCAAGCATCTCTTCTTGGATCAGTACAACTGGAATTGATGCTATCTAGGCTGTTTCTAAGGACCCCTACTACCAATCTCTGTTGTTAAACAGCTGGAGCCAGACAAATCAGTCAGGTGAATCAAAATAAGCAACTTTTAAGTAAGAGAACAATGTTAGGATCACTATAAATTGTTATACTAGTTCTCTCCATCATTTTTCTTCAGGCTGTGGACAGACACTGAAGAGGGCTGTAATTCCAGTTGTTACTTTCCCTCAACTGGTAAGTACAGTCTTAAATCCCAGCAAATGGACTAGCTATCATCAGAACTTCCTAACCTGTTTCAGAGAGAAATCACCTGGGTTAGTCTGGAGAGTTTAAATAAGAAGCACCTACATAATTCTTACCATTGGTACAGCTGAGAAGGTAGGACCTCTGACTAGTTGGCACTGGGGAGTAGATTTGGGCCCTTCTACTTGTAAGAACAAGCATTAATCTTCTCTTTGTTCAGCCTAATCCTATACTCTGAGCAGCAGGAGCAGCTAGTATAACTGCTAATGCTAGTTAAGAACAAAAGTTTCACTTTTGAAGAATATGATTGCCAATCAAAATGTTTGCCATTTTCTAACGGAACTCAAATTTTGTACTCCAACAGTAAGGATAGTTCTTCAATATGCCTGTGGCTTTTTTTAAGTTGAGAAAAGAGGTATGTTAGACTTAAAAGGAAAGAAACATACAGGGTCTGCACACTTTTAAAAAAAGAACTCTTTAGATCTTTCTTAATCCTTGGTGTTTATGTATGTAAATGGTTTTATTTCTGTGTATGAACATATGTAAAGACTGTAACAATATCACAGAGAATTAGACTGAAAATACAGAAATAAAATTAGACTCAGTTGCTGAAGCTGTTTTTATATTTCTGTATGATCAACACAATTTACAGAAAAAAGGACTTCGCTGCTGTAGCTGCTTTGACAGTTCTGGGTCTGTGTGAGGAACTCTGCATTAGAAAAGTTTCATAATTAAATAGCATGTAAATACAGTAAGAACTATGTAAACTGAAGAAAAATAATCATGTTAACAGCTTAAGAGAGTCTTTTACCAGGAAAGATATGAAAACCTTCCTCATGTATGAAGACAGGGAATGTGAAAACAACTACTGTCAGTTGAAGGTGAAAAAAATATATTCTTTCTGTTTACTTACCCTTGGTAGAGTTTAAATTGTTTCAAGATGAAAGAGTTTTTGTTGGAATTGAGCTGATTTAAATGTTTGCTCTGCTGCTGCTCTTTTTTTATAGCATCTGTAACTTTAGCTTCTGCTCAGGTAACTGTTTTCTAATGGGCAATAGACCACCAGCTAATTCTAGAAAGAACAAAGACAGATATTGTACAATCAATATCCAGGTAGAGATGAACTGATTCACAATTTTCTGATCCTGCCATTGACCAGAACAACTACACAACATCTGCAGCTAGACCACCTTAATGGTGATAAACTCACAAATTAACCAGGGGTGGGTTTGTCCCATATTTAGAGATGTGACTTTCTAGAAAATATCACGATACTCTTCAATATGCTATGCATTGTTTTATATGGACACTCTTTCTTGTTAATATCTTCAGAAAATGGATCAGTAAGGAGAAGTTAAAATTAAAGCCTCCCTAAGTTTGCCATCCTAGTATAGATTTTGTCAATGCAGTCAATTGCTTGTACCAAATACCAGCTATTTTTCCTATTTAAAAAATCTCATTATAGTATTTGTTGGATTCCTCTTCCTCTCTTCTTTCTGAAAACAGTAGTGCCTACTTCACCAACTACTCACCAAATCAACATGAAGCACTCGTTCTTTAGCTGATTTTTGGTAAGGAATTACAATATAGACTGACTGGTCACTGCATTAAAAAAAAAATAAACTATTAACTGTTGTTCCATTCAGGTTATAAATAAAGATAAATGAAGAATGTGTTACCAAGGTTCTCTCTTTTGAAAGGTCAACTGCTGATAAACTACAGGAACCAAACAATGAAACCGACTCTCTATAACATTCAGGAACTTCAATGGAAAGAGGATCTGGATTTTATTTGAATAAAAGGGGCAAAATCATCCGAATCACACAACCCATAGGAGCAGAAGGATGAATCTTTCAGTGCTCCATAAATAACTGGGTAAATAAGTGTTTCAAAGTAATATTGTAATGACAAAAGACCAAATACTAACAGAAAGAAGAATATATAGAGACAAAGGAAAAAAAAAATTGAGAAACTGGGACAGATTATACTTCTATACTTCGTATATATTGTTTGTGAGTCAAGCTGTAAGAAATCACTTCAACCACATTAAAAAAAAAAAAAAGATTAAGTACAGAAGAACCAGGAGTAATATGCAATGATAATAAAAAGATATCTATTTTAATGAACATTTTCCTCAGTTTTCTGTGAAACTGGTGATGCTGAACATGAAGACAAAGGTAAGGTAATGAGCGTGTGAATAGAGGCTCAGAAAGGAAAATTACTGCAACTGAGGTAGATAGAAAATATAAAGATCTTAAAGTGTTCAAATCAGAGGAACCAAGTAATTTTTATTCCAGAACTTGGAGCAGAATGTAATGTAGAATTGCAGACTTCACAGCCAGAATTTGTAATAATTTTTTATTTCCTGAGTTGTCTCATATTAGTGGAGAACAGAAGATAAAGTATGAAAAGGAGGGCAGAGTGACAACCCATTAGTCTGATAAATAATAATATGCAAAGCTTCTTCTGAAAGACATTTTGAAAGAAAGAATAAGATATTACCAGTCTAACCTGATAGAATTCATTGCAAAATAATTGATTTTCTAGACAGGGAAAGAGAACAGATCTAATCAATCTGATACCACACAGGAATTGTTAGTTAAGAAGAGGAGAAAAAAGGGATTAATCTGGGAATTATAAAGTGGGGAAGAAGGGGTGGTGATAGGAGTAAAGAACAGGAAGGAGCTCAGGTAGAGGGAGTCTGCCACTGCAGTTCTGCAGTGACTCGTCTCTTGAGTGTTTTCATTAATATTTTCTGTAATAACCTTGAAAGAAATATGATATTGAGTTAAATGAAATATATAACTTGTTAGGAAAATTAGGATATCACGCAGAAAGAATTGGATGACCCAGAGTACTGGAAAAATAGGAGCAGAATGAAATTCAATAATATGAAATATGTGGTCATGCATTTAGGAATTAATAACAACATATTTTTTTTTCTGTAAATCAGGATTTCGTCACTTGGAAATGACTGAGGAAGAGAATCTGTCTCTACATGTCATAGACAACTATGTGCCATCAAGATATTATGACCATGAAAAAGATGAATGTGATCCTACAAAGTATTATTTGAAGCATTTTTGGAGGAGAAAGGCAGGAATCAATGACATTGTATAAGGCCAAGGTAAAATGTCATCAAAAATTACTGTATATATTTCTGATCCCCTACAGTCAAGAAAAGTTGTATTCAGGCTGGAATAGTTTGGAGAAGGGCACTTCAGATCAGGAGAAAGCCTTCTAACAAGAAGAAACAAAATGTTCTTCAGTAGTTTAGACATAGAAAAGAGGGCCAAGAAGGACTGAAATTATACACACGGAGTGAACACCAGGAAAAACCAAAAATTAAAACTGTTTAAGTTAAATGATAATGTTGACACATACTTTAAAAAAAACAAGATCACTAGTCAGATCATTAATATATGTGTGCATGAAAGGAGAGTGAGATTCCTGCCATAAAAACAAAGAGGTTTCTACAGGAAGAGTGATGACAGAAAAAAAACCCTGACCTATTTTTAAAGTGGAACTTGTTTAATTTATTAAAAATATTATGTGATATAGATACTAGTAATATCAGGAGCTGAGCTACATTAAAAATTAATTTCATCCTAGTCCTATGTTCCTAAGTATTTGCTGACTTACCAGTAAGACGGACTTATCACTACCTAATGTAAATCAAAATTACAGACTTCAGCCCTTTGTCATACTGCCAGAGGAAATCCTTAATCAATGACAGCAGCATACACTGTATACAACTTCTCATTGAATTATATTTAGCACATCACTTTTGCAGTGAAATTGGAAGTCTTTATTATGTTACTACATTTCCAATTTTTATTTTGTATCATTTTTCTAAGCCAAAGGATTTTTTTTGTCTGAAATCAGCGCTGTTTTGCTACTGCATTTTTCATTCACCTTCCAATTTTTAAAAGGTAGGTTTATAGAGTAGGTTAGTAACTGGCAAGATTGCAGG
This sequence comes from Calidris pugnax, assembly GCF_001431845.1. NCBI lineage: Eukaryota > Metazoa > Chordata > Aves > Charadriiformes > Scolopacidae > Calidris > Calidris pugnax. The sequence goes on from NW_015094507.1 coordinate 15,143,966, forward strand.
TGTGAAGAGTCTGTCACAACATACTGTTTCAGGACTTTCCAGGGACTCTAGTTAGAGCTGTGTATGTCCCATTGGGAAGGTAGGAACCATCTGTTTCTAATGGGATAAAGCTTCTGTTTCTAACTCCGCAGGGCTGCAAGATATTGAACTTACAGTCTGTCTTACATTTAAAGGCAGAATGCATTTGGAAAGGAAGTTTGGTAGAAAGAAGGAAGCAATTCTCTGGCAGCTATTGCTTGAAATGACTGTGCTTGAGAATGACAGAAATAATCCATGAAGAAATGACACAATGCAGGAGAGACTAAAATATTGCATTAACTTAATTTATCACAGTGCTCCAAAATTAGGACATAGTTAAACTCATGACATGATTATCACTCACAGAGCTGATTAAACAGTCCATTCACTAGGAGAAAACTGATTTTAGACTTTACCAGTTCATAAGGATATTGAGAGAAAACATTCAGGTGTCCAAGTATCCTCAGGCTGTTAGAACATGAGGATAGAAAAATATAACCTGATCTTAGCAACATTTTTTAAGGAAAAAGCTGAACACATGAAAACAGTAGGTCTCTACTAAATGTTACTTACTGGAGAATAAAATTGGGCAAGGCAAAGCAAAAAGGTAAAGTGAAGCAATGCAAAATTCTGTTCTCTGGTATTGATGCTTCAGTATAGACTGAAGAGGAATGCAGCTGCCTAATGAAGGTGATTAAGTACTCCCTCTCCAAAAATGTATGGAATTGGTCCATTTAAGGGGAGACTACACAGATACCTAAATTCCCTGCATCCTAAGTGTTGTGAGAAGATACCTCTGGAGTCTTGGACAGGGATATACTGTACACTTCACTTCAGATTGTGCTTCAGAGGAGGAGAGCTCTTACTGGCAGTACTCTACGTAGTGCCAATATTCTATATAGAGTTGTCTCCTTCCATCATGTCATCCTGAAATTAGGATTTAACTCTTCTTACCTCTTCTCCTGAGAATTCAGGAACAAAGGGAAAATATGAATTGTCTTCTTCATTTGTGGTCCCTCCTGCTCACTGCTGCCCTTGCCAAACTGCTGGCCACCCCTTAGACAGAAAATTAACAGTTAGGGCAGCCTTGGGGGATGGAGGATACCAGACCCAGAGTAGGGACAGACAACAATTTCACTCTCATTCCTCTAAGCCATCCACTTCCTTTATTATCAGATAAAAATTAGTCTTTTTTTCCCCTTGTCACATGGTTGGGCTAGATGATCTCCAGAGGTCCCTTCCAACCCCATGTGATTCTGTGATTCTCTAAAGACTTTCACAGGGTTCAGATATCTGTCTATTTGCACTGCCCATTGTGCAGGCAGTTCTATCTGGGAATTAAAATTAAGCACCCAGGGGGCTTCAATCTAAGAATGAAAACACCTAATTTAAATGCCTTGGGAATTAAACAATTTCCGAAAGTAGGTAAGTATTGGATTTGTTTTAGGGACTTTGATAGGGTTTAGGCAGAGTGTGTGGCACCTTGAATTCCTAGACTTGGATTGTCAAAGATGTGCACTAAGAATGGATTTTAAAGCAAGTTGACAGGCTGTCTGTTTCTTGCATATTAGAAAAGTCCCTGTAAATAGGCATTATTAACTGTAGAAAGAACTGTCTTTCCTTTAATTTCATTTTCTGTTCTGTTAAGATAAACATAAGATTGTATGTCTCTACTTATGTGCATATGCACGTGAATAATAATACACTTTTATGACATGAGTTTAAGAGCCAAATAACCTATATAATTTATTTACTATGCAATTCAGAGCAATCCACTTTAATAACTTCTATTTTTAAATACAAAGCAACTAGGGATGGATTAATGAGCCCTAATATTATGAAAAGAAAATTAATGATACATGTGGATACGATACTTCACAACACAAGACAGCAGGGGACTATACTCCATTAGAAGCCTGAGTTCTGTGAAGGTTCAATGGTGCATTTGAATGTGTTATTTTATTAGCATGTAGTTATAGTTTTCGGAACTGTGGAAATTCTGTTTTCTTAGAAGATATTATTGGCATATATTGGAAAGCTCAACCAAACAGATTTGGTCCTGTTGAAACCCTTGAGATAGTCATCTTTCCAAAACGTCAAAACAATAATATGCAAGGGTATAAGAAGAGCAACAAAATTGTCAGAAACCTAGAATTCCTGCATTAAATGAAATTAAAAGGACCTATTCTAGTTAGGTCCCAAACCGTAAAGAGTTCACATTCCTGTCTTTACCAGTGTGAATAGTCATATTGATTTCATATTCAAAAATCTTCACAGGATTAAGGTTTAAATTGGGGTCAGATGTCTCCAGTCAGTTCTGCTGCCCTTCTTGAACTCTATGGCACTACCCACATGGTCAAAATTAAATGTTTGCAATGTCAGAGTCTCAGTCTGGAAATAACCAAAATAAAAGCAGATATGATAGAGAAGTAATTTTGTATGGTATACTGTAAAAAAAAAAAAAAAAAAAAAATCAAAAGCTCCTGTTTGTATCTTAGCTATGAAGATGCACAAAAGGTTTTCCTCAAAAACATATTTCTGTTATCAATTTGGATTCTGTCTCATGAGATTTAGAAAAACAAAACAGGATGGAATCACAGCAAAGATTTGAATGCTAGTCTTCTGTTATACAGCTGTATAATAACTCCAGCTGTGTAATAACTGTGTAATAACTGGGAGTTAATAACTCCATATTGTATACTGTGGATGCAGATGTATAGTTTTCATCTGCTTGCAGAAATCAGGGCACCTAAAAGAAGACGCAAAGCCAAAGTGTTGTGGCTGGAGCTATTTTAATTGCTGGTCTTGCCTTTTCATACACTGCTGACTGGAATTTTGAGTCCCTTCCTTGCCACAGCTCTGACACTGCTCTACTATTGGCTTTACTAAGATCCTTCAGTGCACTGATCAGTCATTTTTACTGTCCAATTTTCTGTAGATATACCGAGTTGAGGCAGTTTTCAGGAAATGCCAGCACCTTTTTAAAGGATCTGTTGAAGAGCTCCATTTCACCAGAAACTCCTAAAAGATACATTCCTCCATAGACAGCAGTACAATCAATGGCTGTTCTGTTTTCAGAAATTCAATTTTTCAATCTGTAATAGTGAGAAGTGCCTAACTGGAAATTCACAGCTTTTGGATTAAGCATTAGCATTAAGATTCGTGCTAAAAGAAATCAATTTAAGGTTACGTGTGTCTTTTTTTTGTCATTTTTTTGTTTTGTTTTTTTTTTAATAGATGTTTGCCCTGCTCTGCCTTCTTTATGCCACTTTGAGCGCTCATGATAGGGCAAGGAATATTCAATTCCCACTCCCCCCATCTCCTTCCCACTTTCCCAAAGTGGTATAAACCATCATCTACTAAATTGAAACCACCTGGTTAAAGAGGAGGACTACTTCCATTTCTACATGGCGAAGCTGTTCTACCCTTTCTGGATTATTTACATGTTCTCTGGAGAAGGCAGTTATCCCATATTCCAGGTGAGCGCTCTAAACAACAGACTGCTAAGTCATTCTGCTCTACTTCTGGCCCTGTAGATATTAAATTATTTCCTAGAAAGTGAGACAGAAGAGGCTGAGAAAGTCCCTTCCTGGAGCACCTCATCAGTTGCACTCCCCAGGCAGGTGTGGGTTCAGCAAGAAGAGGAGCAAAACTCAGCTCCCTCACATCTCATCAACTATTGGATTGCCCCTTTTTTTACAGACTGGCTACTCTATGAATCCACCCCAGTAAAAACAGCTCTGGAAATACCTATTTTATTAATCAAGCTGGGATTTAGGCAGAATCTTGGCACCTCACTGTTTAATGCTCAGAGAATTAAACTGTTGTGTGTGCCAGGATTAAGTGCCTCAGAGATTTCACTATTGGGAATTTAGGTGCCCAAGGGCTTTAACCTTGGCTCCTACAGTTAGTCAGTCATGAGGTGGAGGGTTGTGAAACCTGGTGGTGCCACGAACAAAGTTGTGCTTTATCAGTCAGGTAGGAAATCTTTCTGTTGTGCATCATAGCTTCATCTGGAGAGTTTCTCCCCCTCTCAGGAGTATCATAAACAGAACACAATATTACATCCTATTTTTTAGGCAAATTATATTTAATAATCAAATAGAGATGACAAGTATGACTCTGAATGCAGTTTTCAATTTTCTTTAGCTAGTATAAATACAAGAGCGACATTAATGCCTCAGACTATGTAAAACAATCACTGATTACTAGTTAAAGAAGGAAATTATTTTTTTTGTGACAATGAAGGTTCATTAGGGGTTATTTTCTCTTCCTCTGAGCAGTTTTAATGTACTTTCTCCTATGTTTCTTCTTCTGTTGTGTTTTTGAGCTCAATATCCCTATCAGGATGCATACATCTTCTGTATCACTTTTCGAAGCATTTGCTAACAAAAAACAGACAAAGAAATTGTAAGGTATGCTTAAAACACACACTGAGAACTAAAAGACATAATCAGCTTACTTGGATTTTGCTAATGTGCCTGTCTACTCATTTGATAGGAATTAAAATAAGCTCCAAATGTAAGTAATTCAAAAACACAGATTTCTGGAAGTGAAATGAAAAGTGAATACTTAAGTCATGTAAGCACTTTTCAAGAATCTCCCCCCACAGACAGGATTCATCCCTCTGTGCAGCTATGTAAAGCCTGGCGTAAGCAAGCTGTCTGGATTCCTTTTATAATCAGTGGAGAGAGATAGGTGTATCCAGAAGGCAATTTTTCTCATTTGTCTCTCCATGGAAGAGGAGGAGAGGTCCAAGGAAAAGGCTAATTTTTATACGATTAACCTTAGGTGAGATGAGTCCTACATTTGACTTTCTGTAACAGTCAGTCCTTGTCAGGTTTAACAGGATGAATATTTTCTGATTTGTTAAAGAGTAATGACCAAAACTTGACCATGTATAATACACTGCTACTTCATTTCTCAGCCCAGACTCTCACTGGTGTAGACTCCTGACACACTGTTCATTGTGCTAAATCACTCAAAAGTTTTCCAGGCTTAGGATGCTAATTGTAAAAGGAGTGGAGTCCACATCAGCTAAAAGTTCAAAGATATTTAGTCTGATATTCTTAATTTTCCCTGTTTCTTCCAGATATATATGCAAGGCCAATAGTGCATATAGTGCAAAGAAATATTTGAAAGTAGAAAAGTTGATATTTGTTTCCATTAATATATTTATTTTAGATTTAATAAAATGGTATATATTTCCTATGATGCTAATTTTCACAAGACTGTGTTTTTAAAATACATTTTTCTCAAAATTTTCTTCCCAATTTTTCAGCCCAAAGCTAAATAACAATCCACATTCATTTACCAATATCCTAAAATATGTATAGGAACTTCGGATTTTTATAATTGCAAATGAAATATTAAACAAACGTTCTGAATTTGGATAAAAATCAATCCTTTAACACTGAAACAGAGACTGAAATGGTGAAATTGACAATCATTTCACCTTGTATAAAATATACGTATGAAATTTTCTTCATTTTAAAGAAAATCTTCATCCTGTTCATGTATTAATTTAAAGCATCCTCTGAAGCATTTTTAGAGCTTTGTAAGCAATGTAAATAAATAGTAATAAGTACTTTTTGTGTAACATAAAACACTGTCTGGCGCTTTATTATAGGTTTTCCAATGTGTTTTTTCTTTGTGTTCACCGCTTCACAGCACTGTTATTTGTGTGTATGGATATATCTGAATTTGGATGCAGCTGTGTGCAGGATTCAGCTGATGGTAGCATAAAATGTATCTTTTTCCAGCTTCAGCTGTGACACAAAGCAGCTCAGGTTTCTATAGCAGTTTCACCAGCACAAGTCAAAAGAAACTCAGATGCAGCCAGCGAGGTGACTTTACATTCCCTGTAGCCTAAGCAGTATATTTAGCCTGGGACTGCAACTCTGGAAGGTGTCAGCTGAGCCCCTGGAATCAGGTAACAGCAGCTCTGGGAATGAGAGCTGAGCAAATCTGGGGACAGAATCTGGTGCTACCTGTCTGCTCCAGGTGTGCTCATTTAGTTCGTGTGGCAGCCAAAACAAATCAATCCTCATTGCTATTTTAAGCGGATTTTGAGCTACCTCGTGTTATGTTCATATTTCTTACTTAGAGTTTCATCAAAGCCTAAGTGAGACCAGATTTTGTTCCCCATGATGGAATGTAAAATACTCATCTGGTAAAAAAAAAAAAAAAAAAAAAAAGCAGCATTTTATTATCGCGTATTAACATTATTTATTATTCTTACTATTTCCTGTCAAATCCCATCTTGCTGGTTTCTTTCACCCTTGCTGGGTACCCTCCCCACCCTTGGGGAGCTGCCTGCTGGCTGCCTATCAGGGGCAGGCTGAAACACCTGGGTGCTCCTCCTGCACAGCTGTACACGTGGCACTGCCCAGCCGGCTGCGGGGCGCTCCATATGGCCATTGCCTCTACAGCGGGCTGAAAAGGCAGCTCCATCCGAGGGGGGATGCTTATGGCATCATTAGAAAACACTGCATCGGGATCAGCTACAATAAGAACAGTGGCGAAACCTCTGCCCAACCTTTATCCCAAATTCCAGGAGATACGGTTTACCTGTTTGTTTATGATTTGGGGTTTTTGGTTTGTTGTTTATTTTGTGAGTTTCTGTACTTCCCCCTGCCACCCGTGAGCAGAAGTGCCAAAATGCCATTACAGTGGTTGCTCTGGCCACGTTTATCCTGGGTCTGCAAACGGAATATATTGAAAATTCCATTCCAGAATTCACTCTGATGAGATTAAAGCTAGCCCAGCCCAGAAAACGGGTAAGGGTACAGTTGTCCAAAAAGTTAAAAAAAAAAAAAAAAAAAAATTAAATCCTGAAACATTAATAATACGTGCAATTCATATGGTTCAGAAAAAAAAATTAGCTATGAGAAAGTGTCTTAACACTAAATCTAATACTTTTACAAGTTGGTGGTGTGTCCTGTTCTCCCCACCACCCCTTGTCATTTTGTGTACTGTATAGGCTACAAGTATGGTATAGAATTACAGAGTCAGCGACATTTTGGGATATGGTTGGGAGAAAGGAGCTGAGACACTGGGATTAAGAAGAAGGGAATGAAAATCTCAGCTAATGTAAACTTGCATAGCTTCAGTGACTTCAAAGGAGTCACGATGATGCCTTAATTCAGATGAATTGACCCTGTACATCTTACAAATATTCGCATTGCTGAATTATATATTATTCTCCCTTCCTCTAATTTTCTTCCTGAATTTTCATCATTGATTTACCACATAAAAATTACAATGTGACTGTCTGTTAGAGGCAGTGCTACATTTTTAACCTACATAGTCATGGGCACAAAAAGGTTTCTCATCAAAAGAGAGCTGCAAGCAACGTCTTCCCCTCCTCCTCTTCTTTCTTTCCAGCTCAATTAAGAAACAACATGTTTTTCCTCTCAGTGCTTGCCTTTTATCTATTCCTCTTCTCATGTTTCTCTGTTATTTTTTCTCCTTCATGGGATAACAGTGGTGCTGAATGCTGATGAGATAATACTAAGTTTAACCCTATTCAGTCCTTTTCCTGATTTCTTCAAGTACTAGAACTAAAACCTACACTTTTTGAGGTTCCCTGCTAGCCCAGGGAGCTGATACAAATCTCACAACATCCCCACTTACTCCAGGGCCAGAAAATATGGAATAATTCTGCTCCCTGATGAGATGTTGGAAAGCAAAATACACCAAAAGCAACTGGTGGATGTTGTTAGACTTTTTGATTATTTCTTACTTAGTTTTCCTTAAAAAAAAATTACTTATTTTGAAGACAATAATTGGTCTATACAAATGCTTTCTACCACAGCTTTAAATAAGAAAAACGAAAGTCTGTATTGGCAAATTAGATTTATGAACATCACTTTTTGTCACCCACTGGGACTATACAGAATTGCCTGACGTCTGAATCTGTTCAGCTTTTGTAATATTCAAATGATGGATATTTGAAAAATAGTAAATATAATGGCATATGATTTTTTTTTCAACAAAATGAAAAATGATAGAATACTTGCTTAGTTGTTAATCCTGTAACTGATAATATTTTTGTTATTATTCAGATTTGGCGACATCACTGAATTTAGAAGCTTTACTTCCACTGTATTTATAACAATTTGAAAGCTGATCTAGTGAAAGAGGTTCCTTAATGATATAGGTAAGTACATTAATTTTGCTTTTCTAATATATACTCTTTCTGCAATGTCTGCTATAAACTATAGGTTACTCCATACCACTCAAACCTACATACTAATTTGAAAAAGCTGTTGATTAAAAAAGGATAACAATGAATGAAAATTTTAACAAGGTTTTTTTTGTCTCTTGCACAAGAGTGAAAAATGTTCTTCTGAAACATAGTGTTTTCTTCATTTTCTGACATGCATCAATTGCCAATTAGTATGCATAACCAAAGTTTTCATGAACAGAAGGAAAGAAGTAAGCTTGGCTTGAATTGTCAAGGTAATATGAAACTGAGCTTTTAGTCTTTTTTGAAAACTACCTGAATAGTATGGTTCCTAAGTCTTCTTTTTCTCTTCCTTAATTTTTTAAGCTCATTGAGACATAGCTCAAGGAAAAGCATAGGTAAAACTAATAGGGAAATGTCCAAAGGTGGAAAAAAAACCCAAACCACCATACCAAAATGCTTTTGTTGTAGGCTCTCAGAGTCTCTTTTTTTTCATTTTCTTATTTTCTCAAATATCTTTTCAAATATAAACATCTACAGCTTTTAGACATGTTCTTCATGCTATGATCGTAACCAAGCTTGCAAGTTTGCTCTAAGTTCACAAACCGCCGAGCTCACAAGTATATCAGAATGTAGAAAATTAAGCTAAAATGTGTAAGTTGTAAGAAAGGATTACACTGCTGGATGCAGTGGTTATGTGAGTATCCTTTAACAGCATTATCTTACCAGATAACCACCATCTTCTCGTAGAAAAGCATTACTGTTGAACTTCTAAGTTCTAAAGCCTTCTAAGTTTTCTTTGTGATAATTATAGAAAATCCTGTTGGCTTTCCATACATTGTGTCTTAATTTATAAAAACTTTTGCTCACAGAAAAATATGTGGACAGTATAATTTGTTAATGGGGAACACAGTCAGTTTTCAGCATACTTTCTGGGAGCACTGGGAACACTGCACTTGCTGAAGAGTCTCACTCTTCGCAGCAGGGCTTATTGCCAGGTAGAAACTGCTATCCTAACTAATTTAATAACACAGGAGATTGGTTTCAGATACACTGATGACAGATTGAAATCTAATGGCCTACAGGTGATAATGTGAAAAAATAATAACCTGGATACATAACAAAACTTTGTGCAAATAGTGACAACCACTGTGTCTGCCAGGGAAACAAGAAGAGAGTCCTTCAATACCAAAGTATATATATATATGTATATATATTTATTTTTTTTTTAAACTACAAACATTATAGAAAAGGTCCTTTATAACAATACTGACAGTGGATGAGAATGAGAATTCTGACACTACTGTATAATTAATTTATGTTGTACAGATGTTAGAGAAAATCAACCAGCCATATTGGAATAATGGATCTTTAGAGAATGGAACAATTGATTGTCGTTGTATTTGCCAGTGAGAGCCTACAGAAACATGTATTTTTTTAGAATTAATTTCAACTCTCAGCTTTAGAAAAAGGATGCCTGGCACCTAATAATTAGCAAACCAGAATCTATGCACCAAATTATTATAATGTACATATTCATTTCATTAGATTCACACCACCGTGTGGTGTAAAGCGGGAATAATTAAACACCAGATGGTGGTGTAAACTCCAATAGCGAGAGCTCATGCATAATGCATGAGAATGGGATTTACTGTTGTTTTTATCCATTTGGAGCCATTATGCTACTCTTGGACCCCAAACGATGTCTCAGAGAAAAAGATCTCTCTGGACTGAGAATTCCTCTATACCGAACAATTTGTTCATTTGCTCTGTCATATCCTCATCAGTTATCTTCCTGCTCAGCTTCCAGAATTTCCGAGAACACATTATTTTCTGGCAGCGCTCACAAAACTCCTGAGCTTTTCCATCATACAGAAGCACCCGAGCTTACGGGATATCATTTTATGTTTCTGCCAGCAGTATAAAGTTTAAGATTAGGGCCTTTGGAAATTGAATCTGATTTTTAATGATTGTAGTGTCACATTTCCAGCCTGAAATACTTTTAAAATGTCATTAACTGATGTACCATTAATCATTTAGATTTTTTTGACCATTAAAATATCTTTTTTTTTTCATTAAAGAAGTAATGAATATGAAAGTGAAGTGAAGACAGGATATATAGTATATTAATGGCTGGAATGGAGAGCAGATTAGTGTGCTTAATTCTCCTTCAGTCATGACATTCCACTTAGGTGTTTATATTGCTCCTGAATAAAACAATGACAGTTAAAAAACAAGTAGGTAGTTCCTTTCCTAACCAGTCCTGGTAAAAGAAAACAAGGACACTAACATCTGTATCTTTTGATCTGTCACCACTACCAAATGAGTCAAAATCAGGAAGGTTAGGAATAAAGACATACTTTTTTTAACTACTGCATGAGAAAACACATTGTTGATAAATACTTTTGATGTCTGCAGCTTTCACAGAAGTCTCCATCCCCCCAGAACAGCACATCACTTTGCCCACTCTGTGCCACTGTATGAAGGACACAGGGTCCAATGCTCAGTTGCTACTGATTAGTCCTGCTTCCCTGCATCTGACAGTTCCTCTTACCTTCTGGTACTCCTTCTGTCTGTCCAGAAAAGAAGAACCAGGATGCCAGAAGGTCCAGCTGTTTCACAGATATGACAGTTATACTCAGTAGCAACAATTCCTATGTTATTATTTCTCAGTAAGCTTTGTGAAAGACGAGTGCCTTCCCACACCCTTTTGAAATATGATGAGCTCCATGTCTGGAAGACACTCAACACATCCAGAAAATACATATATATGAGAAATAGAGGTAGTTTTAAGACACCTGTAGTTTGTCAGTTCAAGGGTAGATACAGTTCCACTTCTAACAGGGAGGAGAGGAGAACACTTGGTTACAGCTGCATCCCATACCAGAAGATGGGATATTATGACTCCCGTGGCACTGACGGGTAAATTATAAAAAATTTTCTAACTGATATCAGGTAGCTTTACACATGTGGCTAAATGCATGGTGTACATGATAGTGAGTACAAAAGCAAACCTCCCTTGCCTCTAACTTGTATTGTCTCGAGTTGCAGAGGTATTCACAGGACTAAGTACTGCAATTAGAAATTATAAAGTTTTCTCAGATGACATAATAAGCCTGTGCCTTCTGCCAACTAGGACCATTCAGAGTGAGCGTAGCTCAGGACAGAGGACTTACAGGAACTTTCGTGTTGGTTCTTCTGCACTGGAATAACCTGTGACATTGTGGGAAAGCACCGCAGCCCCGCAAGCTTTGAAGCAGCCATAGCTTTCCAAAGCAACTTGGGCTTTCATACAGGGTTGAATTTAAAGTATCTGGCTCCATTTGCTAAAACTAGCTACTGAAGTAGCTACAGTGAGGTCCAAAACCATCTACCAAAGAATAGTTTATTAGGTTTCACTCACCATTGCAGCTCCACCTCTTTAAGACACACAGTCTGTTCTTGGCTCAGGAGGCAGTGCATACTTATTCTTCTCTGCTGTCTCTGGATCCCAGTCTCTTGCACCTTCTTTTACAGATCAGCCTGGTTCCTGCAGGCTCCATGATAACCGTTCACAATTGCTTGAGAGTGATTAAGTAGCACAGTCCTTTTTCCCCAAGATTTTTTTTTCATTTGAATGCAGCTCCTACAACCTAGGCTTATGTCTACAGGAGCACTGCTTTATTTACTTCAGTACTACACTGGCAAAGGGCTTCTGTGTAGATGCATCTGTATCAGCCAAATCTGCCCTTATATAAGTAGAATAAAACCATACCACGTGCTGTGCTGCTGGTCTAAGTGTAGGTGCTGTAGGAACAGTAGAGATTTCTGCTGTCACAGCTGTTTCAGCCCTTGGTTTTCATTTGGACTGCAGTACACAGCTGTGCAGTCAGGGTTCTGCATTATGGACATGTAGCTTTAGAAGCACACTGACAGAGTAATATTCACTGCCACTGTTTCCATAGTCCTGGGCTTTGAATCAGTTGGAAAAAAAAAAAAAAAGAGATTTTAAAAATTAAATTCCTTTCTTCAGGAGAGTTTTATGAAAGTTGAACCATTTTAGTGAAGCCTAAAGCAAAGGATAATATACAGATCCTATAGAATCAAATATAACCAGAGAATATTGATGGAGAATTTCCTCTCAAATATTGATGAAAAATGTAAGGTCTGAAATACCAATGTTTCTGAAAGGGCTAAGGCAAATAAAAAGAAAAATGTTTCCTATTGTGAAAACCTAAATGAAATTATTTCATTACATTCAGTAGTATCCTATTCAATTTCCAACTCCTTCAAAATGTTTCATTTCTAATTAATGACCTATTTGTTTAAGGGCTTATGGAAAGTGCAGCTCAAGTCACTGTGCTCTCTTTTGCAATGGTCTCCTTCGCACACTCTTCCCGCATTAGTGAAGTGCAACTTTTTTATCACAAGTTTCAAGGCTTCATGTACTAGAGAACATGCCCCTGAGGATGATAATTCCTACAGCCCACTGTCCCAAAAGTCTTGAGAAAACCCTGTTTCCTGTTACGTTACCCTGAAACATATATTTTTTTAGGAAAATGGAATATATTGAAATAATACATTTTATAAGCACAGATTACTTTTGCTCAGGGTCCAAAAATAATACTATCACAATTGTTACAAGCCCAGGCCAGTGCTTCCTACCTCTCGCTGAGCTCAAGCACAATCACACTAACCATAGTGTGAGGGGTGGTACTGACTCTCGGTGCAGCAGTGTGAACATGTCTCTTTGTGAAGGGCTGTAACGATATATTCCAAAGCAAGTTGTCCTCACTAAGCAAGACACAACAGCTTTCAGGTGAAATTTAATGTGTGATATTTGCCTATGTTTGTGGAGGACTGGAAACTTTTGTGCTCCTAAGCAGTTCAAACTATGTTGTCCTTTTATTCATTATTTCTAACATATCTAAGACAACATATTTTGTTTGAGATGGTCTGCCATTCCATCCAGACATAGTCCTAGAGGTAAAGCGAAAGGAGAGCCTACTGCTGTCTCTGTATTCCTATACAAGGACCACATCCCTTACCATTGTTGCTCTGAAGAGAGAGTTTCCCTGATAACTTCATGGATTAAGCAAGAAAATGAGAGTTTCCTTCTTCCCAGCTCCTCATTCCTCAAAAGAGAAGGGCAGAACCTGACATTTGGGGCAGAAATGGTAGGGCTCACCACATCAGTATAGTTATAGTATTACCTGTCTCGTTAACTCTGCTCTCTCCACTCCCCACCCCTCCCCTTCAAATTTCTACCTATTTCTGTCCTAAGACATCTAGAATATAAAAGATAACTCATATTTTCTTTCAAATTTACTACTACTATTTTTCCATGAACTTAGTGGAAAACTCTTCCAAACTGATGACAATTTCTGGGAGTTCTCCTTCTGGATCTGGTTGAGAGTGTATAGGAAGTGCAAATAAGACATATAAAGTTAAGTACATTAAATAGGAGTGGGACAAAGATTTTATTGCAGTTTTGTGGCATACTGAGAGCTATTTTGTAAAATTCTATCTGCTTTTCCTCAGAATACAAGAACAAAAAGTAATCAATGAGACTGCAAGGTAGAAAAGTTAGAATGGATCAAAACGTGTATCACTGTCATAGATGAGTCCTTAAAAGGATTTAAATATGTGTATGGGAAACAAAAGCGTATAGCTCTATAGTGAAAAGTGTTAAAACAAAACTAAAGCAACTCTTTTGGAAAACATTGAAATATTTTGTGCTTCAGGCATAAACAGAGATTTAAAGAGGAGGGAAATAGAGCCATTCATCAGGCAGATAATTAAATAGGGGCTCACTACAGTGTTTCTTGAAACTTTTATTTCAAGAAACTGGCATTACTCACAGTTAGGGCTGTTTCTGGATTAGAGGAACAACTGATCTGATTCAATACAGCAGTTTACCAGCAAAATTGAAATGGAATAGCCTTCCTAGGAAATTATTTTACTTGGGTTTTCAGCCTGGTATGAAAGCCAGTGACTGATTTTGAAACATTCAGGTGTAGGCAAACCTGAAGTTGGTAGGAACCTTTTCTAATTCTGGACGCTCCCAAAGTGTAGAATAAATCTACCTAGCCGCTACTACAACCAATGAAATATGAATGTAAATGTCATATCCTTAGCTTGGGTTTATCTCCTGTAGACAGGAGATAAAGAGCCTTATAAAATGGTGGAAGAAGAAAGAGCTAGTAATAGCTGAAGTAGGTTTTGACAGTTTCGGGCAGAGTGGCATGCCTGAGTATTTATGGACAATATGAGTGCTTGTATATCAACTAGCTATATCCTAGAATGATGTGACTGGCAGATAGCTATTCACTGATTTCATTTTCTGCCTTCAGATACTTTGTTGTTGTTACTATTATATTTAGTTATAGTTTAACTTTATTGGTTTGGTAATTGGTAACTTTATAAGCCTGAAAAACTTGCCCTTTTTTTGGCAGACTGATATAATTTGGTCTACCGTGACCCTAAGAATATGCTCGTTTTGAAACTCCAGAAAAAGTGCTGCTCGTTTTTTTTTCCAAATATCCATTTTGATTGCATCTCACAAGGAAGCCAGGCCAAAAATCCCTGCAATGTTTATTAGAATAGTTATAACAAGTGGGGTGTAAAAATGCAGTTTCCAGGTAAAATGGCTATGCTAACATCCATGATGTAGATAAAATTGTATAAACAGAAGATAATTCTGCATGCTTGGATTACATTAGAGATGACATAGCTACTCCTGAAGAGGCATTCCTTTAGCGTGACTCCTCACTGCTATCTCTGTGAAGCTACAATAGAGACATCAACATTTCAACTAATCAGCCTGGACTCCCTGCAGACTCAATGGAGGTGTAATTTATCTTCCCTGTTTCAGACACCTACTTCAGGATATCATGAACTGTGTCCTGAAAGAGCTAATATACAGTGCTAGCGACTACACAGGTTGGTTATCTCACTCACCACCAGTATTTATTCAGCATATCCTATGTCTGACCACCACACCAGTAGGACTGTAGCAGCAGTTCTGTAATGTAAATTTTTGAGTCTGGCAGGAGTGGTCAAAGACATTACTGTGCAGGACACAGCAACTGGACTGCAGTTTTTCTTCCGGTAGCTCAGCCATCAAAGTCAATTGACATAATAAAACATGTCTCTTTCCGCAACAAACTGGTCAGCTGCTAAAAAATATCTTCCAAAGAGACAGCTGTCCAAGGCAGGAAAGTTAAATACTTTACTGAGAACCATAAAAGAAATGAATGGTTTGTAACTTTGGAGTATCTGCTCCCACAGCTGAAAGCAGATTGTAAAAGTAGGTTCCTCTTTGAAGATTTCAGAAAACAATCCAAGGTTACTGTTTGGGTACAGAGGGCTATGGTACTTAAAAATGTGGCTATCGGATGAGGGATTAAACTAAGTGGCTGTCACTGGCCTCAGCATGAGCTCCAAAACTATGCATGTTGCAGTAGCTGTAGGGCTGCTAGACAAAGAGCCACTGTACTGACCAGAAATGTTTCTATTCCTCTATCACTGCCTGGAAAAAATCTCACAATTGCAACTGAGAGTCAGTGGAGGATTTCATTCCGAGTGTTAGCTAAAGGGCTGCTGATAAAACAAATGTCCCACAGGATGCTATTGCTTTTTATTACACAAAGGCCTAGAGTGGGTTCAAACAATTAGCTGTCAAGAGATGTTTTTAAGGGCACTACTGTACAGAAGCAGATAAGGTAGAGAGGAAGGGGAAAGACTTGCAAATCATGTGCAGGTTGTTCATGTAGTATTCATGGTGGGTAAAACTGAAGTCATGCAGGGATGTGCACCACCTGAACCGTACGTGAAAAACAGTCCTACTGTGTTTGAGTTGTCTCAATCAGCTCCATACTAAAGTTTGTTGAACTATGAATTTGTCCCAGTTTATAGGATATAGAATTTCTGTTTCTTTTTCTCTACCAAAACTCATTTTCAATGCTGCATGCTACACACATTTTATAATAAATATCCAAAATGCAACTGGAGATATCACAAACATTGTCTTATCTTACAGGACTGGGATTTATTTAAACTTGATTTATTGACAGGCTGTGTTGGAAATATGGAGAGAAATTATGCTATTAACATTGTTTGCATATAATCTTCTAGCCTCAGGGATACTGAATATTAAAGCAGATGAAAAAAATGACTGCTTATTACAGAACAGGTAGAGAACATATATCGAGTAGAGTAAGTAAAATTCTCAAAACACCATTATATAACCTGCCTGGAGCCCACTTTCAAAGAGTTTTGGCTTTGCCAAATTTAGGCTCTCTAAAGGTCTAAATGTATTTAAAATAGGATATACATGTTTTGAAAACCTTATCCAAAATTAATATCTCCACATTACACTCAATGCTCCCTCTATCATTTGGCTAGGCTAAGATCTAGTGGGAAAAAAAAAAAAAAGGGGAAAGAAAGAAAAAGAAAGACAGACAGACCAGACATTCAGATTCACGGGGTGAAAACTGGTATCTCTTTGGAAGACATTAGAGCTAAGTTCTACCATTTTAGTTGAATCAAAATTAACCTGTACACATTTTCTTTAGTGCAGTCTGGGCTCAGATTTTTTTTTTATTATTTTTTTTAGATTTGCCGACAGAAATTCTGTGTTGCAGCAGAGATGAAGGCCTCAGGCCAAAGTCAAATACTTCCTTTCTTTCTGTCATAAGATTCTTGGAGTTTACCTCATTCTTTCCATGGCTAAACTGAAAAACACAATAACATAGGGTAGAATCATATAAACTCTCCTTACAGATTTTAAGTCCTGTACTTCAAGCAATTCCGTAAGGTATTTCAAGTAAAGTCCATAAAATTATTTCAGTGTGGAAATCTAGCCTCATTCCCTACTTAGACTGCTAAACTGGCATGTGAAATTCTTAAACAATAACCTTTAAATTGCCATTGTAGAAACAATCCACTCTTTCAGAAGATGTTCTCAGTGGGCCAGACAAAGGCTGCAGTACATCCATATAGCATAATGGTCACTAGTCTAGGGAATCATCAGAGAGCATATCTTATATTTAACAGCCGTTGGAAAACTTTCAAAAGTGACTTAGAACAATGAAAGCTGGCTAAAGAGTTGTGCTACCTTCTGCATGCCTTAGAGTACCAGGATGTATGACATACTGTTCCTGTGACATCTCCTATCCGTTACTGTAGGCATCTCTTGGCATGCTCTCTGTTGTCTCTTAAGAGTCTAAGCCTTTCCATATGTTTTATGCTGACCCTAGTATCAAACTGAATTGGCTGTTCAGCTTGGAGTGAGGAAGACAAACAGCTGTATTTGGAAAGCTGAAGGAGCAGCAGTCTTCAGCACAAGTGCTTTTGTGGACCCAACCCAAATAGGAAAGGATTTAGAAATCATGTTAACTAGATTTTGCCACATGAAGTGAAGAAATATCATAAATGCTTTTGCATATCTGAGCCTAGGTCACTTTTGAACTCAGGTCTTTGATGTTTTTAAAATTTTATGGCTTGTATTTCTCCCAATGCAAGGCCCATAAAAAGAAAATGCTTACTAATTAACTTCTGCTAATGAAAAGAGAGCTGTCATTTGAATTTGTCTGTCAACAGTCGCTGTGCTGTTAATTAAGTTGCATGTGAGATGTTAGTTAACCTCTACCATAGTTTTTCAAAGAGAAGTTTTTGGCTTCTTTAGCTTTACGGATAGGGGAGATGGTAGCAAAAGCTGACCTCCTTATTCTTTTAGACGCTCTTGGTCTTAAACTAGAGGCCTGTTTAGGTAACAATCTGGGACCTCCAGATTGGTAGGGACTAGGATATTGCTTTGAGTAAATGACTGCTAAAAATGGTCTGACTGCATTCACATGTCCCATTTTAGCTGGATCTATGACTGCTAAGTGTTTGCATCATCAGCCTCCAGCAGTGTTTCCCAGGGAGGCAGCTGGCCTCCTAGTTAGAGTCAGAGCAACAGAGAGGCTGAGAAGCTGAGGGAGAGGGAAGAGAAAAGGGAAAATTACATCAGTTCCACCACTGATGGATTAACTCTTTGCAACCATTCTGTGAATAACAGACCTTTATCAACACATGTCCATTTAACTAGGCTCTACGACAGAATAATGACCCATAGAGTTATGCTGGCAAAAGTTAGACCAGTAGCCACGGTGATGTCTTAGATGACTGAACATAATAACTAATATATTTGTTTTTACTATCCCTTTTAGCATGGTATGTATCTTCTGTGTTTCTATTATGATCATGATAACTATTGTTACTTACAATTAATTACGCAGAAATGCATTTATTTTTCCCTGGATTGATACTGATACTATTGAAAATGTCCTTTAATATAACAGTGTTATTGTTTTTTGCGCCAGTGTTGCTGGCACCTCATCAAGAAAGTGTTCCAGGAATCATTTCAGAGTAGCCACCAATCACTGCAATAATGTTTCATTTCCAAAATTATCTCCTTTAGGTCTGTTACTGGAAACATCACAAACAACATTTATCTGTTGTGGAAGGAATTCACGTTTCTTCTGCCTATTCTCCTGTGTAAATTGCTGTTTCTATTTCAAAACATCAGGCTCTGTCCAATTCTCAGATCCAATGAATCTCCTTTATGCCATTCTTCCCAGGCCAAAAAAGACTAATTAATCCCAGCGGAGAAAACTTCCACGACTGTTCATCTCTTGTTGCAATTCATGAGTCTCTTTTTCCCACTGTCCCAATTCACGATGTATTTTTAGGGGCAAGGAAGAACAAGGAGAAAGCCAAGGCGTTTTTCTCTGCAGGTAGTCTCTAATTTCTTTGTGGATATACCCCAGAGCATGGGATTGTTGATTTATCCCCAGATTCCTGTGCATCTCTTCATGCACTTCTCAGCTGCAGATGTATCTTCTAGAGCTTGGGCTATAAATCTCTCTTGCTGTTCTGCTGGGACTTTCATTGGTGAAATGCACTATATTTGCTAATGAATAAAAAGGGTTAATCGGTATTTATTGAATAGATTTTCACTGTGCATTGGTTATAGTGTGTGTCATTTTCATTCACAAACTTCATGGATACTTTACCAGTACATTAAAAAATAAGATTTAAAAAAAAAAAAAAAAATGGATCAAAGATTGCAGCAGAGTTAAGAGTTAGATGGACAGGCAGACAATCTAGATAGATATCACTTGGCACTAGATGACAGTAAGTTGCCTTATGCTGTTCACTGAATGATGGATGACAAATCTTATTGTTATACAGATGCTTAACTCACTGGTGTGCATTATAATTTTGAAGATGCCATCTGATTTACAGAGATTAGTATGCTATACAGCTATAGATATGTTGCAGGCAGTAGGAACTGGAATTGGTTTATTTTTTCCTGTTGTTTGTTGCCTGACAGCTTTGACTCCAAGACCCATTCATTATAGCAAACTGAATTTATAGAGGTCTGGACTTTGGCTTTTGCTTCAGTGAAAAAAAACAGGTTCTCATTTATTGGATTTGCAATGGAGATATAATATGTCTAGCACCTACACAGAGATATTCTTGATATAAACATATTAGACGACCACGGTGAAGTTGACTGGTACTGTAAAATAAGAAGGAGGTGGTAAGAGAATATTTGCATACTGCTCACCTAAACATATCTTCAAGTTTGCTAATGTCCCCATTCAGCTTGGCATAGGCCTTAGAAGCACCGTGTAATGGGGATAAATTCCCAAACAATGTGGGAAAGAACATCTGCTGAGGGGTTTATGTAATTTTCCACTCAATTTGTTCTGTCAAGAAGATAAAGTATTTCACTCCTTTGAAGAGACCAATACTATGGGTTAAAAAACTAACACTTAAAATGGCACAAATTCAGTATGAAGCAAACTTTCTTTGTTAGTTCTGGTTTTCTCTATTATTTTACCCTGTACTGAGTCACTTCAGTTTGCTTTTTTTCGCCTCTTCCTTTTATTTTCATCTCTGTTTGCTGCAGTAAAACATACAAGGATCCAGGAAACAAGAAATGTGACATCCCTAAACAAGACAGAACCATATTTCTCAAACACTGGGTGTGCTTCTACCAAAACACTGACACAATGGCTGAATGGCTCTTTGTTACTTTACTGGCTTTCATTGAACAGATTTGTCCTGTATTACAAACAAAACAGTAAAATTGCACCTTTAGCAATAGAATCACAGTGTAGAAGCACTCAAAATGTGTAAGTTTGTGTTTCCTATTTTCCACATCAGAGCAGACCAAGGAAAAACATTAAATGCATGAAACTGAAAGGCTTCTAATGCATCATAGGCTTTCAATATAGTACCTTTAGGGCTCCCCAAACTGCACAATATGATTTATAAACTGTACTGAAAGCCTTCTCCTGCAGTGCAGTGGCTGTTATCATTGGTCTCCTTATTCATATTTCCTGTGGAGGAAATAGCTGCTATCAAATAGTATAAATATTAAATAATATCAAATAGTGCATCCTTTAATGCCTTTAGTGTGAACATGGTGCTCTGTATCTGATTCATTATTTTTACTTTATTTACTTTGCTTATGTGATAAAACAGCTAACACTAAGGGAATTTTTCCCTTTAATAACAGAAATGCACAATATTAAAACTGAATATAGAGAGTGTTTAAAATGATGTACTTAACTGACGTGCAGCTTGTCAAATACCTTTTAGCATTCCGTGAGAGCAGCATGCTTTACTACTGCGTGGCAACAAATCTGAATCTTAACTCTTCTCAGAAATGTGTAAACTTTCATTCCTCAAAACTTTTAAACAGAGCTAAAAGTTTTTGCATCAGCTCCAGGAGGGCCTAAAGACAAGGGCTAAATATCTGGAGAGAAACCAATGGGTTAGCTGTCCCAGCAGCTACTTCTGTGTTTGTTTTGCAAGTTGGTTGAACCAGAAAGTATGGGCGCTCACACAGGAGAGCGTGTTGTTACAGAACTCCCACATGAGACCCAGCTGGACAAATATTTAAATCACAGACCCTTAGAGGCTCACAAAGATCTCAGTCAACTGGTTACTGCTCTTGCACAGCAGTACCTGAGCCATCTTGGTTTTGATGAGTTGATAGCAGAGGTGCTGGAGAAGCCAATATTGTGCTGAACACCTATAGATGGATTTGAGTCACCTGAAAAGCCAGATATGAATTGTTGGGTCTAAATCTCTGGATTTTCCAACTTCACCTCCTCGCTTCCTCCTCACTTGTGACAATGGGATACGAAATAATGGGTTAAGTAACGTAAGAGAAAAAAGAAAAATATACTCAGATAAAATATAAGCCATTTAAACTTTGCACTAATTCTTTTTTTGGCATGGGGTTTGCTTTTTTTTTAAGGCCTCGGCATTTAGTGTAGATGTATATGTTTCAGTAACACAGTATGTACGTAAGCTTCTATAGATTTTCTATGTAATAAAGTAGATGGGATTACACAGCAAGGGAACGGCACATTTCTCTTTCCACTGAGCTCTAATAGTGATCAACTTCTTCCAGTTCATAATTTACCGTCATCAACTGTATGATGGCTAATTTAGGTTAGTCTGAGTTCCATTTCACTCCAGCCATGGCCCTCATGTCTCCTACAGATTCTTTACATCTTCTTCCTTCTGACCTGTTTTGTACATATATAATGCTTATGCTCTTACCTCCTACATTCTAAAATATTTATGGGCAACTCAGTTCTTCTGTACAGGTAGCAAACCTTAAAACATGGCAAGTAATCACCCTTGCTACACCACTATAACATTAAATTTTTAAAGGAATTATTATCTTATTGTCATGGTTTAGCCCTAGCTGGCAACAAAGAACCACATGGTCACCCACTCACTCCCCCTCAGCAGTGGGACAGGGGGAGAATCAGAAGAAAAAGGCAAAACTGTGGGTTGACATAAAGGCAGTTTAACAGAACAGCAGAGGAAAGAGAAAAACAACGACAATAATGCTGATAAAGGAATATACAAAACACGATTAATGTACTCACTCAATGGGATCCAGAAAAACCCCAGTCTTCTCCCAGGCAGTGATTTCCTGCCCCCTCCCCCATCCAGCTCCCCTGGCTATATACAGAGCATGACCTCACATGGTATGGAATACCCCTCGGGCTAGTTTGGATCAGCCTTCCTGTCCCTCCCCGACTCCAGCTCCTTGTGAAAATAAACCCTATCCCTGATGGAACCAAGACACTTGTTACGTATTTCACAAATTTTGAGCTCCTTGAGGTAACAACTGTTTTATTTGTGTATTCTAAGTGTACCATTGCTATTTAAGAAATAAATAAGAAATAACCTTGTGGTCAGATTACAGCTCAGCAAGATTATAATGGTATATATATAAACACACGAAAAAGGAAAAGACACAATACTGTGTCAGCTTTTGTGAGCAGGTTTTGTTAGCAAATTTTGGATACAAAAATACAAAGAGAAATGATGCCTTTGGTTACTTACATAAGATTCACATAATTTACAAGTGTGAGTGGGATGGTTTCTTATAGACCATATTATTTTCATGGTGTCTGCAATTACAGTGAAGAACGTTGCTTTCTGTATATAGAGGAATATAGAAACTCTGGGAGGTAATATTGGAATAATAAAAGATGACCCTACAGAATGTCCTGGTTTGAGGTAAAACAGAACCGATTTTCTGTTCAGTAATTTTACTTAACAGCTAAGCCTCTTCTAACTAACTGAACTCTCTTAATTTAATGGCATATTTTTCAGTCAGAGCATCTGTCATTCCTTTCAGTGGCCAGTACGGCACAAACCACACTCTTTAAGACAATAGACTTATTTAAAAGAGCAAGGAAAATCCTTTCTCAAATGAGAGGGGTATATTGTACAGCATGTAGTGATGGGGATACTGACAAGTCCTTAAATGAAGAGCAGACACTTAGGATTTTGAAACATTGAAGTCTTAGGTAAATAATAATCTTTTAATTAAATTCAAAGTGACACGACAATTAAGTTTTTTGGTGTGTTGCCAAGACCAAATGATAAAAAGTCCTATGTAAACTGAAATGTTCTAGCTCTGCCCAGTTCCCTCCACATCCCAACCACAGCAGAGCTACTGCCAACCCCACGATGTCAACTGGGTACATTCTGGAGCACGTCCCAGCCAGCCAGGCACGCCTGCAGCATCCTCCGTGTTGCTGGAGAGGCAGCCAGCTTGCAGTGATCTTCACAAACCACGGTGCATTGGTAGCCTTTGGTGCTGCTGCTGATTGCAGAGGAAAAGAGAAGAAAGATACAGAAGAGGAAAAAGGAGCCGCAGGGTACGGAGAGCGGTAATTTTCTCATTTGTAATGTTATCGGTGAAGCTGTCATTTATTTTCCACTGAGGCCTCTGGCTTTTACCCAGTAGAACAAGACTAAAGCCTGTGGTGAAATGGGGTAATCTCACCGGTTTGTTTTGTCTTTCAGGCAAGGCGGCGAGAAGTGGGTAAAGTCTGTATTGCTGACAATGAACGTGGGCAAACTCCATTTGCTTGCATTTACCCCCGATTGTCTCTCTGCCTAAAGCTGCCTCTGGTTTCAATCATGGTCAGTGTCACAGACCATATCACTCTCAGGCACTCAATGACCTGGAACCAGTCTGGCTAGGAGATTAACTAAGCTCTGGTATGGAGACAGCAGCTGAGAACTGTGTCTTTCCGGCACAGACCCAAGGAGGGTGAAATTCATCTGAAGAGGAAAGCTGGTTTGGAGCTGTGAACCCTCACAGGAACTGAGGGCTATTATAAGTCTCCCCTATGTCCTCACCAAGTACAAAGTGTACTTCTTCACCCTATCTTGTTTAATTGATATTGTATCTTGACTTGACGTGTATATATGTTTCTTTAATAGTAATATGGTTAAAAAAAGGCAACAACAATGGGATGCTCACTGCATGCCACAGTCTTAAACTGTGTAGATGACAGCAAAAGGAAACAGAACACACCAGCACAATGTTTATCGCATTCCACCACGCAGTACTTATATTATGCACTCAGGTATTATGGTGAGCAAACCAGTATAAGAATGTAATGGAATAGAACTAATTACTGCTATTGACCCATGTAGAGTTGAAAGCCTAAACTGCAACTCTAATGTCTCCAACTAAAAATGCCCCTATTTTATTCAGCACTCTGACTCTTCCTGTGTGTATTCAGTATAATATCCATTTACTGACATAGACTAGCTTTTACTTTTTACCAGTGACAGTCCTACAGAAGCAGAGAGCACTGAGAAAGGGATTTTTATTTTTTTTTTAATGCATCAATCCACAGCATTAAATTCCTGTGGCAGGTTCACTCTTCAGCCTCAGTGTACAAATTATGCTCCTGGTTACATACATCTGTGTAGCCCCATTGAAGGCATAGACTTACACTAGAAACCCAAAGTGGAATTCATAAAACAGACGAAAGCCAATACTGTAATTTAAGACAGCTTTTGCCTTTCAGAATATTTATTGTCAGGGTTGAGGTATGAACAAGGAAAAAAAGCCCTGTATCTTCACTTTTTATTCCAGATTTAGTTTGCAGTGGGAGATAGTATGAAAAAAGCCCCTCATTTTATTCTTTTGTTTGTAAACATCACAAATTTTAGATAAAAATAATCAAAGAGCAATAGAGTTGGTCACTGACAATGACATGAAGAGTGCTTTCTGCTCTGATACAGTTTCCTGTGTATGCTTGTGTATATTTTGTTAAAATTTAAGTAGCAGAAGATATTATTAAAATTATATTGTAATATATTTTAATCACACATTCACTTTACACTAACTACTACTATCAATAAATTATAAATCTATTTCCTTCTGATCTTATATTGGTTTTAATAATATAGAAAAATTCATCCTGTGGAATTGTTCTTTATATATTTTATGAAAAATGAATCAATTTTCATGTCTGTGTCTCCCTGTGAGATACCACAATTTGTTCCACAAACACAATGCAACATAGACCAATTGAACACAGCTATGGACTTGGGCAAAGGAGCCTGTCCATTTTTTGGATACCACAAAGGAGTGGGGACAGTATTAGCAGCAAGTTCCACAACTGGGCATACTTTTAAAGGTTTAAATCCAGTCTTGTGCTTATTTTCCATTGACAGACACAACACAAAGTTAAAGACAGATTTCAAAAGATAAGACCTAAAACAATTTTAATGCTTAAGTATAAAAAGAAATAAAAGATGGGAATTGCACAAGATTTCTGTGTACCTTTCAACAAATGATGACCCACATTTAAAGCTGGGAGTAAGCAATAACGTTTATAACCGTAATGGTAGTGGTTTGTACCCCATACTCACTCTGGCTGAATTATTAGTTGTCAAATATTTTTTCAATTCAGAAACCACAGGATAAGTTCAGCAGGTCCAAAGAAACCACACAGCAGCTCCATAAACTGAGCATTATTACATGATGCCAGTCCTCCTTTACTTCTCTGCTGTAAGGCAGCAGATTTTCATTTTAAACCGTGTCCATTAACTATAACAAAAATCCATTTCATTTACTGTCGTTTTCATTTAGGCAAACAGGCTGCTGTGGCTTAAACAAACAGTTATGTCTTGGAGTGATAACCGGGACAAGTATGGCTCATAACAAAGAACAGCAGAGAGGTGATACCTAATTTGGGCACATATTCATTTTCACAAGCTCTGAGACAAGACATGTCTTTCACAGATAAAAGCGTAGTAAAACCAGTGTTGAACATTGAGTTGCAATGAGAAAATTCAGCTTATGAACAAAACAACCATCATGCATGAACAAAGGAACCCTCATTTTCCTCTGGGTTGGTGAGATCTTTTCCTGCAAAGAGAGCCAGCACAAGGCCATATATGGTTCACACACCATAATGAAGTGGTGCCAGTGGTCAATGATTTTATGATTGTTCACTGATTTAGAGAGTCTTAGCCAAGCGTTGCACCCTTTCTGCAGTATCATGACCTCGATGAAAAGCCCAGTTACGGAGAACCTGAAAGATAACTGAAGTGGCATTTGCACTTTTCGGTATATACAATGTTAAATGTTTAGACAATGATTGGTATCGACTGTTTGCACATCCTTTGCATGGAAAGCCAAGTATTTAAAACCGATCCCTTACTACAGTGTGATTTCAATAATTTCCTTATACTACAGTCCACCCCGGGGAGTACTGCAGCAAAAAAAGCAGCAATTTTGAAAAGGATGAGTCAGTGAAGAAACGTAGAGAAAAGAATCAGGAAGATGGATTAGAAAAAATTACATTTACAGAATTCTAGATAACAAAATTATGACATATTATTCTTTATTTACCTAATACTGCCAGCAAGGGTTGAACAAAAGTACCAGTTTGGACTTTGGCTTGTTTTCATTTTCTCTTAGAATTCTGTTCACAGCAGGAAAAATCAACCTTAAAACCAAGAAAAAGTTAATCTTTCAAATTCAAATTTCTCTTTCAACTAAGGAAAGGGAGTGTTCTTCAATGCAGTGATATAAATGACATGGCCAAGGTAATACAAGAAGCTGGCAAGAGTGAAAGAAACCTGCATTTCCCAAGCCTCAAACCTTAATGTGGGGACCACTCCCACTTTATTTCTATGTTTATGATAAAAACTTTGCGAAGTTCTGTGCACTAGGAAAAAGGTATAGTGCAGCTGACTTTGGATTGCATAACTGCTTTAGACAGATACTTTCTGTATTTTGAATCAGAGCATATTGCTAAGGGCTTAGCTTATATTTGCATGAAAAGGATAGTGCAGACACCATTTTCTGTGTCTGTGTGTAAGCAAGAACTCATTAAAACTAGAAAGCATGTGAGGGAATTAGGCACTCCAGTCTCACAGGATTTTAGCAGGAACTGAGTGAACTAGCTTCCTGAGATATTATTGCCTAATAATGCACTTGACTGTTATAAATTATCTTCACACACTTGAAATCTGAATAGTTTAAAATATTGTTTTTCCCCAGAGGGCAAGTAGGTTCTTTTATTTCTTTTTGACCAACTGAAAGCTTAGCTTTATACAAATCTGCAAACAGAATCACCAATCACAACAGTGGGCTTTGCCTAGCATATGTGTGTGATGAACCCCGAATGAGAGAAAAATCCTTTTTATTCAGTTTATTCTCCCTTCATTTGGCTTATTGGCCATATCAAGTTAAATGTTAATTGCAGGCTACAGAGGGGTTACTTATCCCTTTGTAATCAAATATCTCATTCATTAACTACCTATGCAACAAAATATCTGCTGTTGAAGATTTGACTGAACCTTTTGTTTTCATAGCAACAAGAAGATATCACCAATCAGGGTTAAACACGCAGAAAAATACTGGTTTCACTTTAAAAAAATGCATCTTAAATAAGAATGTTAAGCTACAATTGAAAAAAATACAGAGATATGTTCAAGAAGACTTAGTTTTACAAAAAGAGTTTTGGGATTCAATAAATCCACAGAGATTAAAAATACCTTTTTTTCCTCACTCATTATTACTTTCTCATTATACATTGACTTGCTGTGTGACCTTAGGCAATTAATTTACTCTCTAGCCAAAATTTTCCAACCTGAATATGTAAAATTAAACATCTGAATCTATTTTTAGGTGCTAAAATAAATGGCCTGATTTTCAGAGGTCATTTGTACCCCAAATGTTCATTAAGTTGACAGGGGCTCTGCCTGCCCTTTGCCTCTGAATAACTCATTACTTCTTGCGTACATTAAGTATGGATTTAGATGCCTAGGTCCTGGTATCAGGTTGACAAATGCTATTCTCAGGCTCCTCATGCAACGGGGTATGGTGAGGGGATGCCTGAGTTAGCAAGACCCAAGCGAAATAAATTTGAACAATTCAGTATTGGTCAGGGTCAAAAGTGATGCTGATGTGCTCACATGTCTCAGCATAGAGCTCCCCAAAGATTTTTCTGCCGAAATAAGTTCAAATGTCACTCTCTTCACACAGTAGGCATGCCTGAAGAGATTTAATTTCCCTGGATATAATCTTGTGCACTCTATTTAGGTGCTTAATTTAGATATTGATGCACAAAAACGTGTTTGGCCCTAGAAGGGGGCTGATGAGTTACTCTGTCTTCTGCTGTGGAGAGGGAGAGTGCCTCTGAAGATACGCAGAGGGCAATCCACTCCTATTTTAAGTGTCTATCCACTGAGAGTGCAGAAAATTAATAGAAAGTCTTAGGTGCTTCCATCAGCTCGGGATCCAGAGTGTTTTCGCCCTCTTCTGAGAAAGATATCTGGTAAAGGTGACACTGTCTTATGCTTAATAGTCTAGTGGTTTGAGTGCTCACTAAGGAAATGAGAGGTTTGCATTCCCAGCCCTGATCATCTTACAGAGGGCTGAATCCACCTCCCCTATAACCCGTGAGAGTGACCTAACCATCATGTCATGAATAATCCGAATGAGTCACTTACTGTTCCTTCTCCTGAGGCTGAGCTGCTTCGTAGCCAGGAATGCAAAATTCATTAGTCTGAGAAAGCAGCAGGGAAACAAGTGTCTGATTGTAGTCATGGGGATACATCTGAGAAGGGGATGTCTCCAGCTTCCAGCCTCCTCCTGAAACTCAAACATCTCACCTCAGCAGCGAGGGGCAAAAAAAGGGAGGAAGCCCCGAAAACAGGACAGTCCTAAGGTCCCCCATTGCCATACCCCTCCGTTTTGAAGACATGGTTTCTTATGCACTCTTTCCTGCACTCACAGTTCTTGTTATTGACTTTGCAGACACACTTAGCTTCAGAAAATCACACCTGCTCAGGGTACCTCATGGTTTGCTGCTCAGCAAGGTGTCCTTGACTTAGGTATCAACTCCCTAAGGCTGAGAAGAGTATAGAACATCCACTTCAGAGATTTCATCCCTCATTTCTAAAGATGAGATGCACAAAAAAATCGTCACTTTTGGAAAGTAAGGTATTTTGGGCCAGGATTCAGGTCTCTGTGAATTCAGCAAGGTTAAAATTTGTCTGGTACGTTGGGTGGGCAGACCCTTCATGGAGAACAATCCTTATAAGTATTTGCCACATATTCAGGTTTAAATCTGCCTGGATTAGTTTCCAAGGTATTTCTCAGACTTCTGCTATAGAGCACAACCTTCAAAGATACCACATAGTAAGCAGGCCATTTTGACTTAATGATTAAACCTACCTACAAACAGCTCTAAGTACCAAACTGCCACCAATAACAGATGTTTAGAGCCAGATTAAGTCCAGTAGCTTCTCCAGTGTTCACGGTTCCAGTCTGAGGCTTATCTGTAGCACTTACAGTTCAGCTCCTGCTGTCCCTCTTTGGTCATCTGTCTTTCAAGGCCACAGCTCAACATTAAAGATGTCTTTTATTCTTCCTCTACTTTTACACTAGCATAGTCCAAAGTTGACTTGATTGTCTGTGAATGGAGAAAGAAAGAGATATAACAAATACAGCTTGACTCTAGGAATAATTATTAGAAGTCTGCATTTTTGAGATCTTCACTGAAAATAGTTCAGTCCACGATATTCTGTGCTTTATTCACACTTGACGTACTTTAAACTTGAAATTAGGAAAACAAATGTGCAGTTTTTCTTGCACCATCTGTTACTTATCACTTGACCCATACAAAAGTTTAGGATTTTGGGGATCTGTATCTATATGGTCAGATGCATGGGATAACTTCATGAATTCAACAGCTTAGACCTTCAGTACTTCTCTCCATAATCCCACAAATAATGTTTTTACCTGTAATTTATTTGATGAAGTGATTTATTTGATGAAGTACTGATTTACATATCTGATAAATGGGCATAATCAAGTACTTATGTATTTAAACATTGCTAGTGAAACAACGACTTGCTGGTATGAAATAGAGGCCATAAAAAAGTGGTATTTAGTATTATGTATCTTCACTCAGTAACCAGAAATTCGATGTGTTGAAATATGTTGAAAATCTATACATAGCTGAAAGGTATGAATTTCAAGGGCAAATGGGTCATACGATTAATAGACTAAAGTGGTAAGAATTAAAAATAAATAAATAAAACAATTAGAAAACATAGACTGCAAGAAAAAAAGTGTGATATATTACCTGGCAGTGGTAAAAATCCCATGAAATTATGATATTTTTTAAAAAGTAGGAAAATATGCTACAATATGTCAGTTTCTACATGAGGGACAAGACCCAGCACTCCAGGTATGTGTCACCACTGCTGAGCAGAGGGGAAGGATCACTTCCCCTGACCTGCTGGCAATGCTCCCCCTCATGAAGTCCAGAGTGCTGTTTGCCTTCTTTGCCATAAGGGCACATTGCTGGCTCATGTCCAAATTGTTGTCCACAAGGACCCCCAGGCCCTTTCCTCCAAAGCTGCTTTCTAGTTGGTCCCCTGTGCTTAATGGTGCATGGAGTTATTCCTCACCAGCAGCAGGACTTTTCATATCCCTTTACTGAACTCCATGAGATTGCTCTTTGCCTGCCCTGTTTTCCAGCCTGCCCAGGTCTCTCTAAATGGCAGCACACCAGTCTGGTGTATCAATCACTTGTCCCAATTTTATACCATCTGCAAACTTGCTGAGGGTGCACTCTGTCCCACCATCCAGGTCATTAATAAAGATGCTGGACCACTTGTGACTTGCCTCTAAATGGATTTTGTGCTGCTGACCACAACCATGTGGGCCTGCTTGTTCAACCAGTTCCATTTCACCTTGCTGCCCACTTATCTAATCTATAATTTGTCAGTTTATCTATGAAGATGTTGTGGGAGACAGTGTCAAACACCTTATTAAAGTCAAGATAAGTAACATTCACTGCTCTCCCCTCATTAGTCACCTCATTACAGGAGGTTATCAGGTTGGTCAGGCATGACTTCCCCTTTACAAATCCATGCTGACAACTTCTGATCACCTTGTCCTTCATGTGTTTGGAAATGTTTTCCAGGATTAGTTGCTCCATTACCTACCCAGGGATTGAGATGAGGCTGACTGTCCTGTAATTCCTCAGATCTTGCCCTCCCTGAAGACAGGAATACATTTGCTCTCTTCAGGTTTTCAGGAACCTCTCTGGATCACCAAGGCCTTTCAAAGATAAACAATGACATCAGCCAGTTCCCTCAGCACTCATGGTTGCATCTCATCTGGCCCCATGGACTTACATCTGCCTAGCTTGCTTAAAGTTCCATAACCTGATCCACCTCCATTGAGAGTAAGTCTTCCTTGCTCCAGATTCTATAAATATGATAATATTCTTTGTTCTTCTCTTGTTTTCTGATAAAGAAGCAATTTTCTTACATGCATGACATAATTTTCTTTTGTATTCATTACTTATGTATTTGTAAAAACCCTTTGAATTTTATGGAGAACCACTGGATTCATATTTTACTTTAGTTGTACTAGAGTCTTCCTGGTGTACAAAAGCTTGCCATGTGCCATTTTTGGTGTCCTCATGGGGGAAAACTCATGTGGAAATACCAAGACCTATATTATGGAGAAGTAAGAATTATGAGGGAGAAAATGAAGACAAACCCGTCATAGGAGAGAAACCCATCAAAGAAGATACAGCAAAGGTAAGTAGATAGATGTACTTATTTTAATAAATCCCAGGAGAAAGACCATTCAAACCTAGATCTGACACTTGAAGACAGCAAAAGAGAAAATGGCAAAGCTTTTCTGTCAATTATTAAAAAGACAAAAGAAAAAGTAAATGGCTGTTTTTAAGAATACACTGTCAGAAAATCTACTTAAAAAGCTTTCCTGGGTTAACTATGAAGGAAGACATTGCTTGGAATGCCAGATCAACAGCGATAAGGAATAATTATGATGGAGTCTCTGGATTATTAAAAGCCAAATATGAGCAAAGTAAGCATTAAGAGATCCATAATCTTCTGAAGAGTCAC
Organism: Calidris pugnax; assembly: GCF_001431845.1. Lineage (NCBI taxonomy): Eukaryota > Metazoa > Chordata > Aves > Charadriiformes > Scolopacidae > Calidris > Calidris pugnax. Next base: position 15,175,953 of record NW_015094507.1, read on the forward strand.
TAATGAGGTATTCACTACATTGCAAAGGATAATTTCTGTCAATTGGCATGCTCTATATAAACAGACTTTCCATAATTTTATTAGATTCTTATTATTCATTCTCTGCTTCACGAGATTAGTGAAATACTAATCAGGGTGAAACACAATAGTTCTCTAATCAATATGCATAGTATAGGAAAAGTAGCTATAAGGTAACGCCTCTTGCATAAGAACAATTTGAATATGCATTTTTTAGGAAGTTTCTGGTCAAGTTAATTTTTTTATCAAAATATTTTCCGCATCTTTTTAGCAATTTCCTTTGATCAAAGATTTCTAGTTTATTGATGAAAACCAGAGCCTAATGCAGAACAATAAAGAAATTTAAATTTTTCGAATGGAAAGAAAAAAATAGCATTATAAATAGGTTTTAAATCCATCAAATACCCTTATTATCCAATGCCATAGAAAGCAAGCAAAATGTTTCATTTTAAATAAATTTAAAAGTTTTATTTTTAAATCCTACAAAAATAATCTTGGACTTTTTTTCATTACGCTCTGATATTTGTATGCATAGATGAATGTTTGTATGCTTAAATGTCATAATAATAAATCAGAATTCATATATATTCAGTGGCCAGGAAAATGTTAGCTGTCTATTTTAACCCTAAAATTGCTTCTTTATGCTTTGGATAAAGATGGATGAGGAAAAAATAGCACACAACATTTCACAAAAAACTATCATAACAAACATAGAAAATTGAACTTACGATGAGAACCAGTCCTTAAACAATGTTAAGAAACTATTGACTGCTTCAGATTTTCTGTCATTATTTTCTTTAATTTTAGCAATCTTTTCCTTAAGAGTTTATCACAGTATTTTGAAGATTGAACTTCCTCTGGATATCCAAATTAATTAAAATTATTTTACATTAGAAATAGTCTATTTATTCTGCATAGGGATAATTTATTCTTTGAAAAGAAAATTGCAGAACTCCTTCATATCAGAAGCCAGCTTCCATGAAACATTGCAATAAATAATTCCTAAAGAGTAAATTTAACCTAAACAGTTAAATACTCACATTTTAGTTGAGAGTTAAAGGGATATTTAAGGGTGAGTCCTCAAGGTCTTGTACTATTATACAGCAGTTCTACACTACTTCTGTTCTTAATCATATCTGTCTTATCCGAGTTGGGTTGATTTCAGATGCCCATCCATCTATAAGGAGATCTCATCAGAGTACCAAGAGGGACACAGGTGCCTATTTTCTTGAAACAGGCACACCTGAGCATGAGTGGATAAGTTTGTTTTCATGTAACTTGGAGTCTGGATAGGGAATCATCAAATTTATTGGATGCCTGTTGTACTGATAACGTTAATTGGCAGCATGTGGGCAGGCTGGCATGCTGGCTGCTATTTAGGAGAGTTTTAAGTAGTCAAATGCCAGCCTAAGCAGAACTTAGGCAGATAGTCTCTCTCTGTAATTTTTATTATGATTATCAGTCATAGCAAAAATATTGCTTTGCCATAAGGCTTGATTTCCTCATCACAGATCTGACTGTCATCCTACATGATTTATTTGCTTATGGCAAGTCTTTACCACGGACAGTTGCAATCTTGTTCACCAAGTTCCTCAAGGCAGATGCTCAAATCACCAAGCTCTTTTATCGGGTGCTCAAATGAATTGTTTTTTACACTATACTTAGAGCACTGAGTCAACACTTTGTTCTAAAAACATGATGTTGAGTTTAAATTGTACATGCAGCTCTCACTGGAATTCCTGCAACAAATAGACAGGAGTTTTACCTCCTGAACTGTAAATGAGGTAACACCCATTTTGGTTACAAAAGGGAACATAACAGTATATAGAAAGAAAATATATATTCTATCAGAGAGGCAAAGCAATAAGTAGATTTAAAAAATCTACTGACAGAAAAATATTTAAAAATGAAAATACTCCTCCTTTATACTTGCTGATCATCTGCCAGGATGACCTCAGGAAATTGTTATAATATAATACTAAATGTCATGACTAACTTAGTTATATCTGCAGAAATTCTAAACTTTTCTTAATCAATCCAAGTGCAGTAAAGTACTAATAAAATTCTAATAGAAATTTGTCTCCAGCAATTTCTTAGTGACATATACTTATTCTTTTAAAGAGTCTGATTATCTAATCAGTGTTGTTATGATAAATCATAATGGTTCAAACTACGGTGACAGCAACATCTTTTGCTATTCTCATTCCATCACATTTCTATTATTACACAAATCAGGCACAGATTAAGAATAAATCATAGCATAGGGTCCTCCAAATCAAGGGATTGACTAGAATGTCAGAAATGAAGTTCCTGACTGAAATAAGGTAAACCAGTTGGAATAAAAGCAATCATCAGACTATCTGTGTGTAGCTTCAAGAAACCATGATTTTAGTAATAGATATAAAAAGCTATGCAAAGGCATACATCTTTCTCCTACAATGCAGAAAGAAATTATAGGACTTTTCCTCTTAAAGGCAGATTGCCCTCTGTCTGAAGCTTATTTTTTTCCTGGTTAGAGTTCTCTCATTCTTTCCTGTACCTGGAAGAAGAGATACTGTATTCACTTTTGGGCCCCTCACAACAAGAAAGGCATTGAGGTTCTGCAGACTGCCCAGAGAATGAGAACAAAGTTGGTGAGGGGTCTAGAGAGCAATGCTTATGAGGAGCCTCAAAGGGAACCGAGGTTGTTTCACCTGGAGAAAAGAAGGCTGAGGGGAGGCCTTCTTATTCTCTACAACTACCTGGAGAGTGTAGCGAGGTGAGGGTCAGTCTCTTCTCCCAAGTAACAAGTGATAGCACAAGAGGAAATGGCCTCAAGCTGTGCCAGAGGAGGTTTAGATTGGATATTAGGAAAAACATTTTAGTGGTAGCTTTGGCAGTGTTAGGTTAATGGTTAGACTCAATGATCTTAAAGGTCCCTTCCTACCTAGATAATTCTATGATTCCATGATCTTACAAAAAAGAATAAAAGAAGAAAGAATACAGATACTGAAATCAGTATCTTAGAAGAATTTATTCTTTCCTCGTTTCTAAAGTTTGAGCTTTCAGGATTCTAGATTTTGAACAAAAAGATCTGGGGTGTCTAACTACAAAACTGCTAGCAACAATGGAAGAATACATTTTCACCTAAAAGCACAGAGGGAATACAAAGCAAGGAGTCCTGACAAATTGTGATCTTCTGAAGCCAAATTAGAAATACCAAGCTTGAGATTATATCTTATAATATGATATCTTAATATGTCCTCTTCAGAAGAATATTGATTAAAACAAACATTACATTATTTGTTTTTGTCAAAGGTTAAAAATTGGATTGTGGTACCTCAGTTCAGGTTAATGGATCATACGTGGTGTTGTCTAAGGCAGCAGTAAGTGGCTTAAGAGAACACAGTTGTCCACAGATTTATACCAAGACAATGGTATGATCCTTGCAGATAGAATGTAGAAATATATGTCACATATATCATAAATATATCTAACATATATCATATCTGAAATATCTTTTAAAATCTGACAGGGTTAGTAGATCCATAAAATATGCATGTTAATATCCTACCATTGTTATTTTGCTTAAGATTCTTACTTGGGTTCAAATCCCACTTTTGAAAGTTTTCTGCATCCTGGTATTGAAGATCTTAACCTTTTCGTGTTACCATTTATTCTTGTCATCTTCAAGACTGTATGTCTAAGGTACAGTCTTGCTGTTCTTCATCTTGCTGTTGAGCCTAGGACTCTCAATGTCTTGTAACTAAGTCACCCATCACCTTGACGAAACATGCACTAGCATCCCACATACTACTTTTGGCTCTCATGTGTAATACATTAGCATACCAGCTTTTGCTTTTGAAAAAGCTATGTAAATATGTCATTTGTGAGCATCAGAACACTGTGGAAAGGCCTACAATGGGGAAATGGAAAAGACGTTCTTACAAAGGTAATCAACTTTTCTTTCGTGGCTCCTCCATATTATCTTACTCAGTAAGGTTTTAGTATGTTTATCCATTTTTGCAGACTGGCTCATCCAAATGTTTTTGTAACTTCATGAATGTGTCAAAGGTCCTCTGTGGGAATTCTGTGGGAAATATGTAGAATGACCTGCCCATAAGGAACAAGGAAAACATCACAGCATGAGAGAGTGTGGAAGTTAAAACGAAATATTTTCAGCTCTGAGAAGCTTTTAAAGCACTGCAATAGGAATTTTGTGTTCACAGTGTAGTTGCACTTCTACATTCAGATTCTAGTACAAAAATTTCATTTCAATATTGCTAGGTAGACAACAGTTTAAAAATGCACTATGCTATTAAAAAAATAAAGAACATGCAAGGATGTTTCCATTTACACATTTTTCTTTACAAACTTACGTAGGAAAATTATCTCTCTTCAGGCTTCTGTTGGCTGATACCTTCTAACAAATGGAAGGGAAAATTTACTGTCAGAAAGCCATGAGGAATCTCGAATGACATTATGTGACGAGCTGACAAAACTGTCACCAATCATTGCCCTTAACTATGAAGGAAATAGAGATGTGAAGATACTGAGAGATTCACTACTTGCTTCAGTTCTTCCTGTACCAACAGAATGAATCAGTTTTTGACATGTTATAGTACCTGAACTGCCAAATACTAACAACATAAACCACTTAAATTTAGGTTCTGCTTTCTGAGGTTGGTACAAGAGTTGCTCTGTGTATCAGAAGGGTGGCACAAGATAGTAAGTACTTAAAAACAAAGCAAAATAAAGCAAAGAAACAAACTTCAATTTAATTCAAACTAAAGATGTGGTTGAGTATGTTTCTGGTAGTCTGCCAAATCACCAGAAGTAATTTCTGAGCAGTGATTAGTTAAAACCAGGAAGCCTGATTGACAGATTTGCCACAAATCTAAATGCATTTGATGGGAAAAGTAGGGCCTTAACTTTCATAATATCTAAGTTTGGAAGAAAAGGCAATTTATTCAACTAGAAAGGTACTGTAAATACATTTTTCCTCTTAGGTAAACAGCACTGTGGTGATCGCTGTGGCAGTCACACAGCTATGGAAGTAAAATGTTAAAAGCCTCGTGTGATTCATACAGCTTTTCATATAATGTCATTCCTTCCCAGTAAACTTCACAGATCCTACTCTATGTCCTGGCTTACGTACCAAAACAGCTAATGGTGCGGTCTGTGATAAGGGGGTGGATGTTTTCAAGAAATGAAGAGTTTCTCAGGGACTGTAGTAGCCCCGTGATGGTGCAAACTGTACAGCTTTTCCATGAAGTGCCATGGAGTCACTACGTGTGCTACATCAGGTAGCACCAGCTGCCACTGTGCACTGCAAATTTCATGATCTCCCGTTCCTCTGAAGCAAACAGTCTCCTCAGGTTCTCCATTTCCTTTCAGTAAGTTTCTCATAATATCCTTTATTTCATTTACTCTTAAGAGCCACACACAAGAACTCCACTGCTCTAGTTTCACCAAAATATGTGAGTTTTTATGCAGGTGCATGTACACCATTCTTCACTCAGGTTTTCACTTACCTAAACCTCTGGTTTTGTCAAGGAGAAAAAAAAATATATATATATATTGACTTACCAATAACAGCTTGTGTCCTGCTTTTAAAACACTATCACGTTTGTTAGTCTGTACACAAAATGCTTATATTTCCTCACTAGCATGCACTGCTCAAAAGATTCTTTTCTCATCTATTTCAGTTCTCATTTATGCAGCCTGCAATGGAAACAGGAAATAATACAAGAGCCAAATTCATTTGTTTAAATTCGTTCTATCAACAGACCGTGAATTGCTGACATATTACATACTCAATATTGTGAAAATAATTCCAGTCACATGCTATACGTCTCTTCAGTTAGTCCTTGTAGAAAAATGAACTAATAGAAGCACTTATTTCTTAAAAAATTATACATAGAGATGGAAAAAAAGGATTTACCCATATAATGTCAATTCAGATAAACTACAGTACACTTTTTGAAGGACACTGAGTTCAACTATAAACTGTAAGATACAATCCATCCACCATAACCCAGTTAGCCTGAATTTGAAAGGTAATTCTTTTGCTACCACTTCAAGAAAAGTCCATAGATAGGATTTCTCTCACCTAATTTCAGATGTGTATATTGTACATGTCTACATCTGAGCTAATCTCCCCAGGATCTCTTTATTGGCAATGGATTCAGCAGAAAAAGACACCCTGAGGCACTATTCATCTGTCCTGTATTAGAAATCTACTATACACTCAGATGAATCATGCCCAAGAAACTCTGAATTTCAATTCAATGATTAAAGAGATAGCAAAAGGTGCCTGGCACAATAGCAGGTCGTATTAACGTATACTGTGTGCAGGAGAACCCCATCCTCAATAAGAACTGTCAAAGGAACAAATAATTTGGGATGCATCTATTTTTGGTGATTGGTCCGAAGTTCTGGATCAGGGCTGAACATCAAGGAGGTGTAGTGCTCATTGTCTGATGGCTTAGCTTCTTGAAAACAGATTCCCAAAGTTCAAGAGTACAAGGTCCTAAACAAGCTGTTTGACCCTTCTTTGAGCAGGAGGGGTGGAGCAGATGCGGTGCAGGAGCACTTCCAACCAAAATTGCTCCATGACTCCAGGTTTGGAGCTACCAAAATGAACGTCCAAACATGATTCTCTTCTGAAAACCTTTCTCTCTGAGTCCTACTTGTTGTATAAGTGGTTTTCTTTCTGTGTCTTGATCTCTTCAGAAGTGGGTCTTGAATAAAAAAACCCCAAAACTTAACTAATATAATAATGAAAATAAGGAACTCCTGCTAAATATATTGGAAGTTCCTCATGAAGACGACCCCCAGGTCTAATCTCTGGCATCTACACAACACTGTAAAACAACAGATAGTCTTTGCTAGCAGTAACTGATTCTGTGTTTTAATTTAAATGCAGATGATTTTTTTTTCTTTCTTTTAAGAAAATAAAGTTTCAGCAGGCAGAAACTTGAGGAAAAAAAAAAGAAAAAAAAAGAATTACTTTCTTATAGGAAACCTTTTAATAACTCAGCTAGATTCAAGATCTTTATGAAATATGGACCTTTCACACTCAGGATAAAAACCATAATACTTACTCCTTTACTATTGAGGTATATTAATAGTAGATTCAACTTGACATGATGGTCATTAAGGCCCTCAGGAGCTGTGCTATAAATGTCAGGAACTGTTGTCAGAGTTAAAGGCTGGTTTCAACAGGCTACAGCAACTGTATCTTGTTTTCTGCCATGTTGTAGAGGTCCAAACACACATTCACTTGTTTACATATACTAGAGAAGAACTGAAATATGCCTATTAATATATGCATTAAGAGTATTAATACTGGATATGTATGTAATACAACTTTATTAGCATTGGCATCCGTGCCTCAGCACTCGTGCCTCATCACGCTCAAATAATATTTATGTGCTCGCCCTATTTATTTCGCTATCTAAAAAAATAAACATTAAAGTATCAGCAAAAAAATGATGTCCTTAAAGAATCATTTGTACTAGTGATGGTGTTCCCAGATGCTTTCAGAAAGACATGCTCTTGGCTATTGTATTTGCAATTCCACTGAGCTGCTACAAGGAAATGTCGTATGTTACCACTTTTCCTGAACTCTAGTATTGCAGCTGATTGTGGGTCAATGCACTCACACAGCCAATTCGTTATAAAATCAGGCTAAAATTTATATTATGCAAATAAGCTTACTAGCCCATGTTAAATTACAGCTATGCTATGTTGCACAATAAAGCACTCTGCAGTGACTTGCCATGGACTTTTTATTTATTTTCAGCCCTTATGGTAAGCCAAAACCAAGCAGAAATAATTCAGCACGTAGACATTTCAATGAAATTGAACTACTCATTTTCAAGGATCAAAAACTGCTTCTCAGTACTAGAGGATGGAGATTAGCTTTATTCTAGAGAACTAAAATGAAGTCATATTACCTAAAGCCCCTGGATTACCTGCATTTAAATTTCTCATCACAGTTCTTTAAAATGTCTTGTTAGCAAATTGTGCAATTATATTGAACATCCAGGTATCTTATATTGGAATGCATATAGATTGACTCTTGCTTTAAAGTGAAAATATAACCAAGCGAGTGAAACATGTTAAAACTAATGGGGCGTTATGCCCATTCTCTGAGTTAAGCCTGATTCTGGTCTGAGACAAACAATGTTCAAATCAGAGTAGTCATAAGTCTTTTTTTAAGGTCCAGAATTTGTCTCTGAACCAGGTTTTTGGTTTTTTTTGTTTGTTTGTCAAAAAGCCCTAACGCTCTTTAAAATTTCGCAATATGCCAAAACTCCCACTGAAGTTAACAAATATTTCTGGTTGCAGATGAAAGACAGAACATAAAGAAAGACAGACAAAACCTGTTGTGTTATTTTTGTTTCTTTCTGGAAAATGAAAGCAAGAAAACAGTTGGGGTCCAAGGGTCTTGCTGATCTCAGCAGATTCTGAAAAATTTTGAATAAAGGATAGAGTAAACTTTTCCTGTCCTATCTTGTTTTCTTAAGGTTTTAGAATTGTAGTCAATGCCATACCTTTTCTTTTTCTGCTCTTTACTTCCCATTACTTTGTGAAAATGCATTAAAATGGCGTTAATCCTATTATTCCCAGAGTCTCAAGGAAATACATTTTCTGTGTGTTCACTAAGGAATATTTCATCTTAATGTCAGGATTGAGTTACTGGAGAATAAGGTTGCTTACAGACTATACTTGCATGTTTGAGGATGTTATGGTTGCTATGTGACTCTGTTTTCCTACAGAACTGTAAAATCTATTGAACTACGTTCTCTACTTAGGCATGATCATGTATAGAGGAAGGAAAATCAATATACATCATTAAAATAAAAAGTAAATGAAGGCCAGATTCAGTCAGTGTGCTTTATCCCTGGAAAGAGTTAAGACTCAATAGAACAGCAAAAATACTATTACAGAATTTTTTCTTATAGTACAGGGTCCTAGTAATCTTGGTCCTTAGACATAAGACAGTAAAATTACAACCGTAGAATGAAAGCAATCAGCCCTTCTAGAGTATTCATCACGTTTAAATGTCTAAAGGTATTACATGATTCTGCTATGAAGATACTGGATGATTTCAGGCAAAAATAAATCAGTATTTGAAAAACAAATGCAATAGATGACAATAAGAGACAGGCATCCCATTTTGGTGAAATGCATGCCCAAGCAAAGTTGTATTTCGGATTAACTATGGAAATAAAAACATACTGAAAATAAAGTATTTATGACCATGAAAGTCAGAAAGGAATTATCTTATCTAAATCTGTCATCTAAACAGTAGGCAAAGTCTAAGCTAGTCATGCAGGCTCTGCATACAGTGAGTAGAAAGGGACACTGATAGCACTTTACTTGATATAAGTGTGGATGTTGAAGACATACTACCTGAGAATGTTTCACTTCTCGTATCCCTCCATTGACTTTCATGAGACAACTAGCTGAGAAATCTAACTTCTAGACAGATAAAGTTGTGTGACAAGTCCAACACTCAGCCAAAGCAAAGCAAATTTTTCTTTTGTGCTAAAAGCTAGAAACTATCTGTAAATTTTAAGTAAACATTCATTAAAATCAGTCCATTTGACTTCTGTTTTGATCAGCTGACAGCTACAAGCTTAACAAAATCTCTGCACTGAATGAAAATGCAAAATTCCCTTATTGTCATACAAGCATAATTGAACCTTTTTCCTTCCTTTTTTTTCCTTTTTATTTTCTTTTTTCTTGTATTTTTTTCCTTTTTTTTTATTATTTTCCTTCTTCTTTATTTTCTCTTTTTTTAACTATGACAGACAAAGAAACATGTCAGGTCTCAAAACTACTTATCTACAGATTTTTGATATTTTTTTTTTTCTTATTCTCCCCATATCTGCCTCCCTCTCCCCTAAAAAAAAAAAAACCTAAAAAAAATCTCTTGGACAATTAGATGCTAACTGTAACACTCCTAGTTGCTGGCTTGTAACTTGGGCCACTGCAACCTGGAGGCTGCTGGTGCTCCAAGAGGTCTGCAGGACACCAAAGGGCAGTGGCATGGGGTCCTTTGGGCCCTAAGAGGGAAACCAGGGTGCCAGCAGAGGAAAGTGTCAGTGCAGAGGAGTGGAGATGGCCCTGACCCAGCCAGGGAGCTGGTCCAGGTGGGCACGGCTACAAGAAGTGCCACACACAGCTGGAGGTTGCTGCTGCTTGATCCACTGCATATTTTGAATATTTCCCGATGATAAGTGAATTGTGTGTAACGCAGGCCTGGTAACTAACATCACTGTCCTCTCAGCGCTGTTTTTGTCAGATTACATCGTTCAGAGCCTCCCTGACAGTCAGTCGTCCTTATCCATCTAGTGGTTAAGGGACCAGCAGCCGTCACATGTTAATCACATATAACCTCTCAGCCACAGCTGAAAGTATCTCTTTTCCTGTCGCTTGGTCCCCACCGCACGCAAAATATTTTCTCTGCCCCTTTTCTCTTTCGTTGGACACCCGCCACCTCCACACACAGCCTGGCAGGGGACAGGGGACGCTCAGTGGTGTCTGGAGTTAGTAGCTGACACAAAGAGCAGATGTCCTAGACTAACAAACACACATCACACGCTACAGCTCCACCAGCAGTTAAATGAGGCCCTTATTTTTCCATGACAATAGGAGGCCCGGGCCCTGCAGCTGCTGTATAAAATATGGTAAAACACACTGAAATCCAAAGGCGAAGATGTAAAATAGATTAAGCCTCTCGCAATCTTATTTCTGCTTTTCTGGATACTTCAGTGGCCTTTAGACTTGCAGTGAAATAAAACAGAGAAAAACAAACAAACAAAACCAGAAGGAAACACACTTCCTCCTCCTCTGTCTGGAGGCAGGAATATTCCTCTGGCTAAACACGACGCAAACCAACGTGTGTGCACACAAGCTCACATCTGGAGCAGTAAGATGAGCTCTTCTATGCTTTTGCCAAATCTGTCTGTACTGACAAGGGTACGACAGGGGGTTTCCAGCTGTGTATCTTTTGCTGTGGGATGCTGACGGCTACCTCAGATGCCAAAGGCTTCAAAGAAGTTCTTGGTAACTCCGTGCACTTCACCAATATGCATTTCCAACAAAATCTAGCCTCATTAAAAGAAGACAAACATCCAATCTTTTGTTTTTCGCCAGTTTCCTATTGTTTCCAGTGCTACAGAAAGACTCTCTGAAAAAGTCTGCTGTTTTTCAGACATTTGTATTTTATATGTGCCTCCCTCCCAAGGAAACTGCTTTTAACTCCACATTCATAAATTCAGCAGGAGAAGCCATTTGACAGTTGTGCTGGTATGTTTAACTTTCAAATGTCTAAAAGTCTTACAAGCTTGAATTAAAGGCACAGGAGCTCCACATTAAGGATTTACCTGTACTATTAAGAGATTAGCATGTTTAGGGAAGGAATGTAGTCCCAGTGGACTGCACAGGCATAAGTGGAGCAAATTAAAGTTACATTTCCTTGGAAAGCAGATTATGATCTCCACTTTCTTCCCGGAGTGCAACAGAAAAGCTTTTCCATGGAAATAATAACCCCACCTTTTTATGGCAGATTGAGCACAGAAGTCCAAATTGTGAGTTCATTTGCTGAAGCAGTACCGTGCTCCCAGGCTACAGTTTCAAGGCAGTGATGGGCCAGGGCTCCAGAGGCTTTCCAGAGGGACGTCCTGCAGCTTTACATGGGAGAACACAGTTCTGGAGGTAAACGGTGACTGGATTAACATGATAATCCAGGAAGCTACAGAATGGAGGGATCAACCCAGCCAAACATCTCTATTACTTCAATTGTAAATCCCTTAAAGGTGAGAAGACTGTGGAATGAGAGAACATGATTAACCCATGTAGTTTCTAGTGGGAAGAAAACAAACAAACAAAGAGCCCCCAGAGGTTTTCCTATATAGAAAAGGAAAAAACTGTGAGATAAATTTGGCTTTCTTAGCTTTTACAAATGTCATCTGGGAATAAATTCATATGCAAGCCAAGGCAAATGTTGGATGATATCAAGTCCTGTTAATCAAAATGGGATCACCAACCATATGTGTCAGAAAACTATGGCAACTCTGTTGCAAACAGGCAACATTCACAGGAAAGTAGCTGCATTATGAAATCCAGATACATTATTTTCACCACTGGAGGGCTCCCATATTTTTCCATTAATTCCATAAAAACATATTAAGATTTGGAAAAAAAGCTCAGAATATATGGCTTAAGCAAAGTGTGTTTCCTTCTTCTGAACATAGGTATAGGCTCACAACAAGGACTTTTTACACCTTCAATGCACCTTTCTTTCAAAAATGAAATAAATACAATTTTAGCAGCAGCAGCAATAGCCTTAGATAACATTTTCCATAAGATAATTGAAAGACGGCTTACAAAGACAAGTGGGATTACTTATCATGGTTATATAAGGAGAAATGAGGGAAAATAAGTGATTTTGTCAAAGCTGCCTTACCAGGCCAGCAGATCTCAGCTCAGGTCTCCTTGACTCTATTCCCCTTATGTTAGAAACATTAGGATGCCACAAAACAAGCAATGGAGTGCAATGCCTATTAGTCTGTGTTACCTGCACAGCTCTTTTTACTCTAGAGGCCAGATGCTTTAACAGCTCCAGTGTATTTATCCTCATGAAGTGTTGCAGCACAAGGACTTCTTGTCCTAAGATATCTCAGGTCTTCCAAGCTCTAAGCTGTCATTCTTATCACTGAACCATCTTTCCTTTTTCTAAGTGTGCTGCTTTAAATGAATTATGCCTGACCTATTGCTAACAGTTATTATTCATCTTTATAACAATTTAAGCAATGTAGGTAAGGTTATCACATAATCCAAAACATTTAAATCAAAAATGGTTGGAATTTTATTAGCTGAATGTGATTGTGAGATAAGCTTTCACTTTTGATGATTCAGCTGGCTATCTGTTTAAATACCATGGCATTTATCATTGTTATCAAAACTGTCAATAGATCTTAGGTTTTATTACTTTCATTTAAATATACCTTTCAGACATTTACCACAGTTTGAAATCAGAATGAGCAAGCTGTTTAGTTTGTCAAATATATGTCTTTAAGTACAGCATGTACCTGACTGGATGAATCTGACAGCCTTCTATGATGCCATAACCGGTTGGGTGGATGAGGGGAGGGCAGCAGATGTCATCTACCTTGACTTCAGCAAGGCTTTTGACACTGTCTCCCATAACATCCTCATTGGGAAACTGAGGCAGTATGGGCTGGATGAGGGGACAGTGAGGTGGATTGAGAACTGGCTGTGTGACAGGACCCAAAGGGTAATTATTAATGGAGCAGGTTCAAGTTGGAAGCCTGTAACCAGTGGAGTCCCCCAGGGGTCAATACTTGGACCCGTGCTGTTTAATATATTCATCAGTGACCTGGACGAGGGGACAGAGTGTATCCTCAGCAAGTTTGCTGATGATACCAAACTGGGAGGAGTGGCTGACACCCCGGAGGGCTGTGCTGCCATCCAGCGAGACTTGGACAGGCTGGAGGGCTGGGCAAAGACGACCCTCATGAGGTTCAACAGGGAAAAGGGTAGGGTCCTGCACCTGGGGAAGAAGAATGTCAGGCACCAATACAGGTTAGGGGGGGACCCGCTAGAGGCAACTACTGAAGAGAAAGATCTAGGGGTCCTGGTGGAGGGTAAAGAGGCAATGAGTAAACAGTGTGCTCTTGCGGCCAGGAAGGCCAATGGGATCTTGGGTTGTATAGGGAAGAGTGTAGCCAGCAGGTCAAGGGAAGGCATTCTCCCCCTCTACTCTGCCCTGGTGAGGCCACAACTGGAGTACTGTGTCCAGTTCTGGGCTCCCCAGTTCAAGAGGGACAGGGAACTACTAGAAAGAGTCCAGCGTAGGGCTACAAAGATGATTCAGGGATTGGAGCATCTCCCTTATGAGGAGAGACTGAGAGAGCTGGGACTCTTTAGTCTGGAGAAGAGAAGGCTGAGGGGAGACCTTATCAACGCCTACAAGTATCTCAAGGGAGGGTTGAAGGAGGAGGGAGCCAGACTCTTTTCAGTGGTTCCCACCGAGAGGACGAGGGGCAACGGGCACAAGTTGGAACATAAGAGGTTCCACTCAAATATGAGGAGAAACTTCTTCACGGTGAGGGTGACGGAACCCTGGAACAGGCTGCCCAGGGAGGTTGTGGAGTCCCCTTCTTTGGAGATTTTCAAAACCCGCCTGGATGCAGTCCTGAGTAACATGCTCTAGCTCTGGGCAATCCTGCTTCAGCAGGGGAGTTGGACTAGATGATCTCTATGGTCCCTTCCAACTCTAGAAATTCAGTGAAATTCAGTGAAATTCAGTGAAATTCAGTGAAATTCAGTGAAATTCAGTGAAATTCAGTGAAATTCAGTGAAATTCAGTGAAATTCAGTGAAATTCAGTGAAATTCAGTGAAATTCAGTGAAATTCAGTGAAATTCAGTGAAATACCTTTTAGAGCTCTGCCTTTTCTGATGTTTTAGCTTCTCTTGGCATTTAAATCTAAACCAAAGGAATATCCATCCACTTGTGAGCCTGACACTCACAAGTATTTTAAGTGCTTGGATAACCAGAGAACAGTTTTAATACATGACAGACCAGGAGATTCTGTAACACAAGGTCTGCCAAAATTGCTGTACCAGGAATGTGTCAAGAAGACATAAGCCGTCACTAAAAATATAGCTCCTAACACCTTTGAAAATTATTTAGCCTTTTTAAAGCAGATGAGAGTATTAGTGGAATGGTGGGAGGCACATCTCTCCTAAATATATTCTGGAAATGAAACAGCCCTCCAAGAATCTTTCTCTAAGAGCAAGGATGTACCATACATAAGACTGCAAACTGAAGATCCAGTGCTCAGTGGGACAGTGACACAGCACACAAGTTCATTTCTGGACATAAGAATTTAAATTCAACTATATGCAACAAACACATTTGAGTGACAGAAGTTTGCTGGTATCTTCTTGTTATACGAAGACATGAGAGAACACAGTCACACAATATGGTTTTGTTTCTTTATTCAAAGAGTGAAGAAATCAGGAATAGCAAAGCTATTTTAAAGAAACCTCAGCATACGAATAAAAACAGATTTTGCGGTCTAGTGTTTGTGAAGGTCATTCTTGTTTAATTTGGAATGAAAATCTCAATAAAATCTATTCCTCTGCAATTACTAAAAAAGGACTTACATTGCAATACTATCCAGCAGTGCAAGTTAGGGCAAATATGTCTTCCCTTTCCTGAATAAGGTGTCCTTATGACAGTGCTTATATTTTACCCTAGTTTTCTGGTTGCCCAAAATGTCTCAGATGTTTAATAATTAGGATTTGTTTGGAAGTCAGCTGCCTTAGTGACTGCCTCTCCTGCTCTTTTTTACCAAGTGGAATTCTAATATCTCAAGAAGCTTGTAAGAAATTTATTGCCAGAATATTCTCAGTATCAGGTCCCTGCCTTCTGAAATGAACCCTACAAAAAATTCCCCAGAATTTCACGTTTTATTCATAATCCTAATCCTCCTCAACTACTCTTAAAACTTATTTCTGTGACCAAGATTTTCGTAACAGTTAATTTTTTTTCTGCCATCTACTACCACCAGCTTCCTTGTCACTGTTCCTTTTAGGATCAGGGGTGGACATGACTGCGTAAAAGTCTCTTCAGCTTCAGAACACTTACTGCTCCCATAACAAATGTCAGGTTCACTAAAGGCTCATCAGAAGTTAATAGTAAAGCACACTACATTGCCCACAAAATTAAAATATATCCAGTACAAAGATATAATCACCATGGAAAAACATTATGGCTCAATGGATTTTTGAGTCATTTGTGTTAACATTTTTTTTATCTACAGACTGTTTTATATTACATTTTTGATGAGTCATCATCGTAGATATTTCAGAACTCTATTTAGGAGGACTGTTTGATATTTTCCATTTCTTTTCACTAAGCACTTGACATTTCTTGTGAACTTGCTGGTATCACATCTTTGGTATCTTTCTGCATCTTCACCAGAGATCTATGAAGACAATCTTTCTGTTTGTCAGCTTCTCTCACAGGTACAGGAAAATCTGACACATCCGAAGTGGAGTGTTAGCAAATGTTCATGGCCAAAATGTTTATGCTCCACCTCATTTCTTTTCTTGATCTCTGGATTTCATTGCAGCGAAAGTCTGTGGACAGGAGAGATACATACTGTATATTTTGGTTCTAGGCACTACTTGCAGAAAGCATACATTATAATACAAGTTGAGTGACAGTCTTTGACATGTTGGATTTGACAATAGTCCCTATCGCACAAAAGAGACAAAATTTTGTTAAATTAGTTCTCGTCTTGTGAGGACGGGAAGTGGGCAAATCAAGATAAAAGAAAAACTGGTTTAAAATTTCCTACTAATTTAAAACCAAATTATTTTGAAGTCCACAGCAGTTCAGTACCTTATTCCTCCCAGTTACTATTTTATGTTGTTATTTGGTTACTGTTCTCAGAATCTACAAACAAATGTCAGAGATATGAAAATTTGCTTCATCAAGGCTCAGCCTTCTTTAGTGAAAATGACCTCCCAAGAAGATAGGGACCAGTGACTATATAGAGCTTGTCAGATGGTAGATGGGCTGAAGAAGGGCAGGCTTCTGACTATTTTGGGAATGAACAGGGTAATTCAGAGTAGGCCAAAATGTAGGATAATAGCTATATTGAATCCTGGTTGTAGTTATTAACATGTGTGTGTATTTATGTGTTCATGGACAGACTTTCTATAATGTAGATACCTCAACATTTTTGTCTATCTTAGGCCTCTCTTTTTCTTGTATGGCAATTTGCTTCTTACACTTCTGGGCTTGCTCTTCTCCCTTTTCATTGGTTTGAGTTTTCCTCAATGATTCAGATTGTTGAATCAAGGAGCACAGGGAAAGCTGGTTATATTTAAAATAGAATGCTTGCATAGTAGTGATTTCTCCAGAGCAAAAATGAAGTTCAAACCTTTTCTATCATAGTTAAATTATTTGTGGATAATTTTTTCTCATTGTCTTGTATGCTGATACTCTTTGGAACTATGTCTTAGTTCCTTTCCCCTTGCAATTGTTCCACTTGATATAAAACTATGGACCTATCCCATGAATTCACAGATGAAGCAGCTGAGTCTCCACTTTAAGGTACAGTGAATACACGTTCTGATGCTCTAAACTGAACTAAAGCTGGAAAAAATGTTAACGTAGTCTCCCTTTTCACAGCTACCCACAGCAACACAGAACTGCTTTTGCCCAGCACCTTTCTCTGACACAGTAAGCATTTAATTTCTTTATGCATAAGAGAAAAGCTCGATCAGCCCCATATAAAGATCATTATGTAAAAGTGAAAATGTCACTTTTTCCTTTTTGCTATTGTTATTTCGTAAGAAAATGATTGCTTAGGCATCTGATATCAGGAATAGCTCATGACTGTGAATCATAAGCGGAGGGAGATACATCCCTGCAGCCAGTCACAGTCATCTAGCTCTCTTTGTGAGTATTTACATGGCATATTGAATACACATTTAGGTGCCTTCACTGTTTTTCTGGGCTGTCCAGTGGCAAACTTCACCTGACTGGATTCAGAATTGTTCAGATTCAGACATGTGGCTTTCACTGAACTGATAGGGCAGAACCAAGATTGATGTTCGTTAGTATGCTATGCTAATACACATAACCTCCAGTGGGTGGACATTAAAATAGGCTTAGATGATTCAAATTTCCTAGTAGTTAATTCAGTTCTTTTTCATAGTGTTTGCTTTCATGTATCCTGTAATTAAATAAAAAGTTCTCTGTGCATCCAGCACAGGCATCTAGCTTAGAGCTCTGACTCTGTTAGGCAAGGTAACTAAAGATCAGCTGTTTCTTTCACTGAACCATTCACTGCCTAAGTGCTTCCTTTTTTTTTCTTTTTTTCTTTTTTCTTTCCCTCTTCTCAGTGGTCTAAATATCTATGAATCATTTAGCCATCTAAAACAACACAGGCTTATTTTAAAACTGATTTAGATAGCTAATGATGTAACCGGATACCTACTGGATGAAGAAAAAGGGTTTCAATCAACCATTAGCAAGCAACTCTAATCTTAATGGTTTATCATTCACAGAAACAGATAAATTAACAAACAAAGGAACAAACCGATCAACAATTTTTTTCACTTTTTCCTGGACATCTCCACTAAAGAAGAGGGGAAAAGAAGCTTACAACAATAACTGTCTTTTCTGCCACTGAAACATTTAGCCACTGTTGCTTTAAAAGTGACTCTTGATGGAGCTCTAGGCAGGACAAAATCACAAATAACTGTTGGAAAGATTTATGCCTGTAGGGATGTCTTCTGAGGCTAATACTAGAGTCACTGGTTCTCATAGAGAAAAAGTCATGCTAGTTTTTAGTTAGCCAGATCCGATACTTAAGGCAGTGTGACCATCTCTGCAATGTTTTCTGACCTTCCGAACATATTCTTGGGCTTTCAGAATAATTTTTCATAAGTAACCAGCAATACACAAACTGATACCACGCCTTTACTTCAGCTAGTATCTTATCTATTAATGTTTAAACCAATTTGGATACAACTGCTTTTGATCGAAGTATGAGATGTCCATTTCTCATCACTAGCAACAAAGGGACCAGTTTAGACTACGTTTTTATTTTAGATGACTAAAGTTATTTGAAAATAACGAATGCAGGGGAAAGTCATTAGTGCCATTATTCCTACATGCTAAAAAAACCTACAAATTTGTTGCTTGCCTGGATCACTGGGAGCCTACATCCCTCCTACAGCGTATGAGCATATGGGAAGACGGTTGGGTCAAGGCTTCACCCATTCCTCCCATGCTCATCTGTTGAGCAGCGATAAATCTCTATTAAGTAGTTCATACAAATGTATAAGAGGAATTCTAGCACTTTTTCTTCCTGATCTAGTCTTTTTGGAGACTTTTTGTACACACTGTTGAAAATCCATGAAATCTATACAGCTTTATTTTAGTCTGCAGAAAATTAATGGATATAAAAGCACAATCAATTTAATCTGAGACATTTAAGTGAAAATCTGCTTGTATGCAGGGTTCATTTTGCTTGTTTTTATACCAGTTTCCTCTACTGTCCAGCATTTTGTATGCTATGTAAATGACGTAAATCCTAAGGTATGTATTATACTTAAAAAGAAAAAAAAAAGAAAAAAAAAAGAAAAAGAAAAAAAAATCAGCAGCATTAGCTCTTAAGCTAATTCTTACAAGGTGAAGGAGTACATCTTCATTAATTGATCTTTAGTATAAATAGAGATGATTGTTATTTTATAAATCTAATACTAAAATGAGTGAATCCTGTTATTGATATGTCTATTTGTGTTCTTTTGACAACCCCTTGCCTTCATTTTCTTAGTTCGCATCCCAGGTTCAGAAGTAGTATATTTGTTTATAAGTTTCTTCTGTGTTTGTTTTCAACATAGTATATGGCACTTCACACCCATTATCCATTGGGGCTTTTATGGCAAGAAGTGGAGTTTTTACCTCAGGGCAGTTTTTTTTTAAGTAGCTTAGTACAGTCAGTTCTAATATACTCTTTCTTTAGAGTCATCGGAAGGAGAACAAGCCACTGGAATTGTCAAAAAAACCCCAAACCCCAAAAAAATAAGCCAAACCCTATACCTCAGATTACTATAAATCAATTGTGAGAATAGCAATTTTGATATGTTGGTGCTTTATTTGGAATTACTACCCAGTGTGATCTAGACAAATATTTGCTCTTGTTGTTAGACAGAGCCCAAGCTGATAAGGATTGATAAGTGTGTCCTGCTTCAGTGTTAGAGTAGATTAACATTCTGTCCTAATTTCCTAATTGGTTTCTCCAGAATGTCATTAGGATGATTTGCTATGTTTTGTTGTCACTATTGGAAAAGTCAATAATACTGCAAGTACTAAATCATAATACTGATACTGTAATGGATATTTTAAAACTTCAGGTTGAAGGCAGAATGTGAATTATGGAAAAGTGGACTCAGGCTTGATTCTTTCTTACTTTGGCATGGAATTTCAAGGTAAGTTATTAATAAATGAATTAATCCACTTTGAAGGGGAAAGAGGACTTTGAATGTTGTACCTCCTTGTTCTAGCATTTTTATAATGCTCACACAAACATAGGAATATTAATGAAAAAAAGTTCCATTTTAGAGCACCCTATGTGTTCAAGAAGCCAGAAGTTCAGAAGGTAATAAGATTTGTCTTTGGCATTTAATTCAATGTCTGAATACACTTCAGGTATGTCTACATTTGCTGTTAAAATTTGTACTTATTAGCATCTTGCCATTATCCAGAAAAGGAGCATGGTAAAGAATACTGAATGCCAGTCATTGAGAGATAATAGGAACAAAACTAGGTATTTAGGTTTAGCAAAATACTTGGTTTATCTGATTTGTCCAATGTTTTTTCTAGGCAAAAGAAATTTCTGTTAGGTTTAACAAGATTTATGGAGGTAAACTCTTTTTATCAGATAAGATTATGTCTTTAAAGCTACATTATGTCATAGAAAGACATGGGAAAGCTACAGAGAGTGACAGCCACAAATAACCATTAATGAGATGGGTGTTGTGAACCTTTAGTGTTCAGCTGAATGCATTCACTGGACCTGAAAGAAAATGTAAGCCTTGAGAAAACATTAATAATTACATCTTCTAAACTTTCATAAGGAAGTGAGCTGAGATAGTTGTTAAATCAAAAGGTCACATATAGAATAAAATTATGGATGGTTTTATAAAAATGGTTTGTTCATACAGTGGATAAGTTGTTTTCAAAAACATATTTTTTCTCATACAAAGTATTTATTTAACAGAACCAAAGCTGTATCAAGTAAATGTTCAGTTTTAACAATTCTTGAAAATAAAAAATAGATCAGAAGGATTCAAAATATAAAAAAAATTGTTTTGACATTTTTAAAATGAAAACCCTTGCACTTTGATATAAAATAGTTCTCCTTTTGAATTTTCTGTTTATTATAAACCTTTATCATCATTATCTCATTCATTATCAACCTAAATCTCATTATAAAACCTTTAAAAATAGAAGAAAATCTTTGAAAACTAATGTTTCAGTACTAAGAAATAAAAAATTTATCTTTTTTTTCTGTTATCCTTTTTTAAAAACTATATATATTCTTAGATTTTTACTTTATATCCCAAACTAATATAGAAAAAAACCCCTTCAAAATCTGTCACAGGATGGAAAATTCACACAGCTCTGGTTTTACATGCCATCTGTCTCTGGCAACCTATTTTTGATGATACATGCTTGTACTTCAATGACAGTCTACAGATGAGTTTGCTGCCTGGACAAGTACTAGTTTAAGCCACTTGAGGAATTTTTAAGTTCTAAACCACAGAGAAGTTAGTAGAATATATTGTAACAAAAAAGGAAAAGATATGTTTTTGGCTACTGTGTAGGTAGACTGAGAACTCCCACCTATGATGAACTCTGTAGTTCTTCTCCCATTTTCACATATTTTTCATTTCCTTCATCATGTTTCTCAATTCCAAAACTCAGTGTGAATTTGATTTGCATGAAGTCTTTGGATGGTTCTTGTCAGCATAAACTTGATTATAGGTTTTTAACTTAACCCTGTGTGGGAAGGGTAATATCCTGTGTGGGAAGAGAAATATCCCCATATTTTCCCCATTTCAGATTAGAAGCAAGATACAGAGATCTTAAATCAATCAACAAAAATCAGTAAGGTAGGCTCAAGTTTCTGAGAAGGTAAAAATACAAAGTTTTGGTATTTTGTTTTTAATTTCTATTTTGTTTCCACAAACTATTAATCATAACAAACTTACAATAATTCACTTCTGAGAGGACCAAACTGTACCTGCAAGAACTAGTTTAAACAAGAGCGTGCTTTGAATCACTTCAAGATGCTCAGAGACCATGCAGTGATCAGGGTAGCTGCTGTCTGCCTGGTGGGGGAACTAAATCCAGCTTTCTGCACACTCCTTTCTGTAAGAACTAATGCTTCTTTTAACCTGGCCCTGAAAAGAGATGACATCTTTTATTATATTAGGCACATTAGAAATCTGAAAAATAACCCCAAATGTAAAAGGCCACTTATAAAAACATCCACCTGTAATAAATGCACAGAAAGAGCCAAAAATGACCAGAAATTATGTGCATTTAGAGACTTGCAAATATCAAAAGCAGAGTGAGACATTCTGATCTCTCACCAACTGATCAGAATTCAGCAAACTTCTCTGCTCCAAACCACTCCAGTTACCTCACAACACTCTGGTTAACTTACATTTGTAACGCGTACATGCATTACTGCTCCTTAACCAATATGGGACATTTAGATAGTAAATACAGTCCCTCACTGGTGAAAAATAAAGAGTGTAAAGCAAGGACACAATAGGGCAGGTGGAAGCCCCTTCTACAGGCAGTGTGTAATGCTGAGGTATTACGCAAAAATAGTTAGAATGGACAAGATACTATTTAATGCAAATCAATTTACCTGAGCCTAACTGCTGCCTTAAAAACACAACTGGAAAGGCAAATCACTGTCTGGAGTATTCAGCGTGTTAACCACTGTATCTAACACAGAAAGAGTATCAACTGTTTAATGAGATACGAATACTTAAACCAGTAAAACATAATATTCTTAACTAAACCAATACATGATTGATTTACAGTGGGAGAGGCATTTATTATGGAATCATTACTGATACACTGAAGTGATTTGTTTTATTTCTAGGGCTTGTCTTAATATAACATACTTGTACGGTGGGCATGAATTTGGTATCTGTATGTGTAAGGGCAGAGTTATTGTTGCAAATACATCAGAAAATTGTATTTTATTTATTTTGACAATAAAGTTTTATGGAGAAAAACAAAGCAATAAAATCATTGCATCATGGTATTGTAAGTAATACGGCCATGGGGAAAGGTGAGAGTAAGTGAAATGAATTGGTGCTTAGGATAATGAAAGTGAGGGAATAATGGGACCCAAAGGATCCAAGTAAAATACAGACAGATTCCGAGTAAGCTTCCTTCAACTCCTCAGAGAGTAATTCTACTTGGGTTTGACCAATAAACTGCCACAGCCCTTCATTTCTAATCCCAGGCTTTTTATAAGCAGTTTGCCCACTCATACTGAATCGTGCAGGAGGAAAGTAGTAGGAGAAAGAGAATAGATCCACAAGGGCTGATGGAAAATAATTGAATAGTTCCACGAGAAGAGGAGAAAGGTTTGTGATTAGAACTATGGAAGGATGTTACCTTCCTTTCAGAGTACAGGGAGGGAATTAAATTGATTTATTAGAAATGTCAGAGGAGAAATAAATTGAGCCAACTACTTTCTATCTATCTATCTGCCTACCTATGATATTTTCCTCTAGACACATCCAAGTTACACATGAGTTCATGCTGGAAGTGCTATTAGTTCTTGGCTTTAGAGGACCAACATTCTTCAGGTTAAAAAACGCCCAATCTCTCACTGTTGTAGTTATGTGACCTGTGGTGAATAATCAACCCTAGAATTCATTTTCAAAGGCAACTAAGTTCACATAAAATTCATTTTTAGCTTCTGTTATTTTTTTCCTTTAGTCTTCCTGGGTCTGGATTCACATAGAACTTTAGGAAAAAAAAAAAAAAAAACATATGATAATCACCTGATTTAATTACCATTGCAAAAAGATACTCTTCTTTCAACAATTATGTCCAAGCAGAAGTGAAAAGTAAGAGTTGTCACATGAGAAACCCTTCCTTCATTATTATTTTCTTTTGAAAATCAGCTCCATAGGTCCCAGGGTTTGACTGTTTGCTTTGGTTAAGCATCACTGTATTCTTAGCAAATCTTAACTAAACCACTCAACCTTTCCAGTTTCACCCACCACTACCTCTTGACATTTAGGCTGAATAAGTAAGGTACAATAATCAGTGGGTATGCAAAACTCCCCTACCTGGGATGAATTTCATATGTATACTCGGTGTGAGACTTTTTCTTGTCCCTTTGGTTAAACATACACTAAGAATGAGCCTCATTCACATCTCATTTAGTTTGTAGAAAGTGCAGAATCCTGAACCAGGAGTCACCAGCAGAGGATATTTGTAGTCCTTTTAAACTCAGAGAGCTGCAGTAAGAGATCCTAAATTGGTTAACATCAAATTCAAATCAGGAGTATCTTCCTTCAAACCACCCAACATTTTTTTTAGATCCTTCAGGGAAAAGGATAATATAAATGCAAGATATGAACAAAATTAATTAGGATCATTACTAGTGCAACAGATTCACACATACAGTATAAAAAAAGGCTAGTCAACAAACAAGTCTATGTGATCAGATAAATGAGAAGTAATACACATCAATGTCTTTCACATTGTAACACATGAAGAATCTTGATTCCTGACTCATTTTAGTTGCTCAGTTCACCCTGGAGTGGAAAAATATAAACCTTTGCTAAAATATCAACATAGATTTGAATTTGAGCTTAAAGGTTACTCTTGGAGGCCCAAATAGATTAATATTTCTTCTGTTGTTTTTCCTTTCTCTTTAAGAAGGGACTATAGTACTAAGCTAGAATTGGCTCAGCAAGCTATTAGTTGCATGTACACACCTTATCATTAAATGAGACACCTAAAAGGCCAGCGTACTGGTGTTCTGATCTAAAATTAGAGCTCTCTGCTATTATTGCAATAGCTCAAAAATCGCATAAACAAGCCAGCATTTTGACATTTGAGGAAAATAATATTGGGGGGAAAAATCATATGAAAATGAATATTAAATATGCATAAATGAAATATGATCAACAGTCACCCAGCACAGAAAATGAAAAATAGCTTTTGTAGGAGCACATTACAAAGATAAACCAGCCAGTTAAATTTTGAATAAATCACCTTTTATCCACTTGTTGTGACATACAGCCATGGAAATTGATAACTTCAGAACTCCAGGTCCCCATGAAAAATGTCTTTCCCAGAGGTGGCCTGTGACTTAAATCAGATACTGCATGAAAACTACTTACAATTTTTTTTATTCCCTCCCCCCGCCCGGCTTAATAAGATTCCCTCCAAAATGCTAGTTTCACCTTCTGATGCGAGCAGATGGCAAAAAGCAGTGACCATAGCAATTACAGAATAGTACACAGAAAACAGAGAACCAAAAATATGATAAAGGATATCTGGACATTTTTTATTATCTGGTATTTAAGCAGGGCACCTTTCCAGTGAAAGGAAAGGATTATCTCAAGGTTATTTATTCATTTACCAGCAATCAACTAGGTTCAGATAGTTGAAATCCCTGGTATCCAGAGAGTCAGTAAGAGGCCTCATGCATATGTTCTACTTTATGTTGCTCATCTGCAAAACAATGAGGCTTGTAATGATGTGAAAGGTTTAATGGACTCTCTCCTGGTTCGTCCTCTATCCAAGCTGATTGTTATTTGTGTAGTGTAATCTTCTTAAGGCTGTGGTTCCCACAGGGAAATGAGCAGGCAACGACTGGGCTGTGGATGGCAGCTCATGTCAGGGATCAAGGATCATCCAGTTAATAGTCTTACATTTAGAATTCACTAATATTTCTGGTTCTAAAGACCAGTTTGCTAACATCTAGAGCTGGCTTTGGTTATTTTGCATAAAAAGAAATTCCTTTAAGTGTTGCCATTGCAAAATTACTTAAACACCGATCAGAAAGTATTATCAGTCAGTTAATTATTATCTAGACTCAAGGAGGCTAAGGAAATGAAGAAGGTATTTAGCACACTACCAGGCCATTATGTGGGGGGAGGCAGGGAGAAGGGGGAAAGATTAAGCAAGAAAGACAGTGGCTATATTTGACAAAGCTCCTCAGGAGAGGTGATATTTTGATGCACTGATTAAGATAAAACATTCTTTATAAACTGAAGCTTAGCTGACTCTCTGCTTTAAAACTAATAGGAAACAGCAGTTCTCATCCCATAGGCAGCTTTGAAACCCTAAACCTGAATATTTAACATTAACCATCTGAGACATCAATATTTTATTTTTAATCTTTTTGTTCTTAATAAAATGTAAAGTAAAAAAATGAAAAAAACCCACTCATCTCTATAGTCTTTTCTTGGCATCTTAAATTGTCTGTGGAAAGAAATAGCCAGCCAGTGTGTGACTCCAGTATGTACTATGAAATAATTTTAAAGGGATCGGAGATCAGAAAGATGTTTTTTCACATACCATTGGTTGTGTCACACTTGCTTCTAAACTTACTTGTCGTCCCAAAATTAAAGGCCAAGTTAAAGCCTCATTCAATCCTTAATCCTCACCCCTGGGTAATTCCTCTGGGAACTGGGCCTTCTCGCACATTTAATGCCATCAAATAAAATCACGAGACTGTGATATTTCCCTTGGGAAATCTGTCACTTCATAGAGAATTGTTTTAGATCAGGATGGAGAAAACAAAACTGTTATGAGGAAGGAACGATTTACCAAAAAATAGACTCTAAACAAGATTAATATCATTCATAGATTCGTAGAGTGAAAGGCCAGAAGGGACAATTGCTTAACCTACTTTGACCCACTGCAAACCTCAAGACCCTGCATTTCATCTACTTAACTGTGTGGGGACCAGTCACTTCTATATGACTAAAGTAAAACTTGCGCTTAGCTAAAGCACATCATCCAGAAGACATGACACTTTGGAATCAAAGCATCAAGAGAAAGAAAATCCAATACTTCCCTTTCAAGCATTTTCAATCTTTTTTCCTGATAACTAGTTCTCTTCATGTGAAAAACGTCTCGTTTCTTTTTTGAATGTGTCATCTGCCCTGTGCTCCTATAATTCTTTGAAAATCATAGGATCTTAGAGTGGGTTAGGTTGGAAAGGAGTGAGGAGGTCATCTAATCCAACCCTCAACTCAAAGAAGGGACAAAATCAATATCAATTCAAATATATTTTAATTTTATTTATTTTTAAGAAGGAAAAGCATTGTGGAATGTAATTTCCTGTCCTCTTTTTGGAGGGGAGTTGGGAGGAGTATGTTGTATCAATTTCATTCCATCAACAGTTTTAAAAAATGAAGATATAAAAACTGCACAAAACCAGTAGTACGGGTCTTATCAGTGCTGTATGCCTAGCAGATTACAAAATATCATTAGTCCTTTTTGCCACAACTCCACTCAAAAACCTTGCGTGCACTTAATTTTCCATTGTGCCTTAAAACATATTTTCAGAACGCTGCTTTCCAATGTATCATTTTCTATGTGTGAGTCTTATGAAAGCATTTATACAGGCCCAGATATATGGGCTTGTTTGACTGCATGATCCAGATATTTTAGGATTATCCTTTTGCCATCATTCTGGCATCTGTACCCATACTGATTTAATTTGGAGGGTTTTTATGTTAATTTTCAGAAAAACTGATTTTCACATACAAATATTTGTATTTCTTGTCTATCCTTTCTTCATGGTGTCCCCCAGACATCAGAACTTGATTTTCTTCTTTTGATCTATACCAGACCATTGGACAAACAGTTCACAAACACTGTTTCATCTTTCACCTTTTGGCAGATCAATATTTGTAGATCTAGCTCGGCTCTAAAGATTTCTCCCCTCTTGCTTTAACAAATCCTTGACCTATCTCCCTGAAAGATTTTTTTTTAAAATACAAACTCAAAGTAGCAAAAATTAAGTGTTTGGCGTTTTTTTTCCCAACCAGTTCTTTCCTTTTCCTCTTTTCAAATATTCTCTGAACATCATCACCTTGTCCCTCACCACTGAAAGCCTTAATCATGTGAGACTCAAACCTGAATGATGTAATTGACTCCATGATCTTTTTGTATTTTCAGTCTCAGGCTACAGCAAACTTTCAGTTCATCTTCTATTTCCATCACAAGGTGTATCTTTCCCTGTACAGCTACACTAATAAAGCTTTCATTCAGGTTCTCATCATACTCAAAGTGCTTCAGCAAAATATCATTTTCATAGTTCATTGCTCTGATAATGACAGTCCTCTATATGCATCTTTCTATTAATTCTGCTTCTATCACACCAAATGGAGATTACTTACTTCTACACACAAGGTTCTTTGGAGTGCACATCTGCTCAGACTTTCTTTTTTACTACTGAAATGTCAGATGCTATCTATGCTTGGCATCCCTACATATTCTGGAAGATATGTTTGTACACTGTCCTGTGATAATTTTTGCTGCTTAGAGCTTCCTCAAAAATCCCTTGACTGTACTTCTGCAGTTTCATTCTCACTAATTCTTTTTGCTGCCTATAAAAAACCTTATCAGTAGTGAACCCCCATTCTTCTTTCACACTGACCAGAATTGCCTCACTCTTTCTTTGCTGCCAGTATATTTTTCCTTCTCTTGTCTCACAGCCTGCAGGTACCTTAGGTCTTTTTTTCTTGCATTTAGACAGTTGATTTACTCAAACAGGAACTCTTGGTTTGTGTTTGTGTTTATACAATTCATGGCACAAATGGGACCTGTCCCACTGAGTGGATCATCAGTAACACATATCAAAGATTAACCTGAAGGTCAAAAATCTCATTCCAAGTCGAGAAACATTTTATGTTTTCTGTTTGTGCGTTTGTTTGCTTGGTTGGTTTGTTTTTTAGAGAAACAGGAAATGATACCAGACTTTGTACTCTCTGGAATTAAGAGACGTATAGGTGTGGAAAACTAAGCAGATGGATGTTCAAGAAAATAAAAAGGAATAAATTACTTCATTATATGGTTGGGTTTTTTAGATGAACAGAGATTAAAATTTCTCATTAAAATACAAGCTCATTTTCTAATAAAAAACCACTGGAGGAAAACGTAAAAATATTTCCCACTTTATTTTTTTCTCCTTTTTTCTACATTGTGTCTTTTAAAAAACGGTGAGAACAGAGATGAAGGAAACCGATTTCCAACAAGGAAAATGTGAAGAAAGGAAATTGAAATATCAGCAGAACTTCTCTCCTCCCCCAAGTTTTCATTTTTTCTGTTGCAAAACAGTAAATTAAGAAACAGAATTTCCTCCAAAATAACTCTAACAGCACTTTTTCCCTTTC
The DNA here is from genome assembly GCF_001431845.1 of Calidris pugnax. Classification (NCBI taxonomy): domain Eukaryota; kingdom Metazoa; phylum Chordata; class Aves; order Charadriiformes; family Scolopacidae; genus Calidris; species Calidris pugnax. The sequence goes on from NW_015094507.1 coordinate 15,204,982, forward strand.
TGATTAAAAAATTTCAATCAGAAAATGTTGGCCTGCCTCATGTATTTGTATTTGTATCTGTATTTGCATTTGTATTTGCATTTGTATTCATGATGATTTGAAAGGGTTTAAAAGCTTCTAATTGTGTAACTGTTATTTTATATAACTGCATGATCTTGTCATAGGTCTCTGTTCCATTCCATTACTAGCTCTGAACACACTAGAATTAGTTATACATTTCTAGTCATCAGTCTATACCTTTGTTGTTCATACTTACAATTAGCAGTTGATGTCACACCTTTGTTTCTCCATGTTGTGAATGTCCCAAACACTTTTTCACAGAATCACAGAATCTTCTAGGTTGGAAGGGACCTTAAAGATCATCTTGTCCAACCGTCAACCTAACTGACATAAATAGACACCCACACAACAAACAAGGAGCATCACCATCACTAAACCATACCTCCCAGCACAACATCAACCCGTCTTTTGAACACCTCCAGGGATGGTGCCTCAACCACCTCCCTGGGCAGCCCATTCCAATGGCTGATAACCCTTTCAGTGAAAAAATGTTTCCTAATATCCAGCCTGAACCTCCCCTGGCACAACTTGAGGCCATTTCCTCTTGTCCTGTCGCCTGTGACTTGAGAAAAGAGACCGACCCCCACCCCTCTACACCCTCCTTTCAGGTAGTTGTAGAGAGCAATAAGGTCTCCCCTCAGCCTCCTCTTCTCCAGGTTGAATAACCCCAGTTCCCTCAGCCTCTCCTCATAAGACTTATAAATGACTTTTTAAGTCATTTAACACATGCAGTAGGAAACAGACAATAGCTTTGCCTTCTTTCCCATCACCAAGATCACCAATATTAATTTAAAGACTTTGAGCTACATGTTGAACGCACAAAGTAAAAATGATTTCTTATTAGTGTTTGTAAAGACCAGTGAGGAATCCTTGCAGTAAGAAACTAATCAAGGAGATAATTTCCAGGAAAGAAGTAGAGACATGTCTATATCAATAGGAGATACCATGATACTCTTTAAATACTATACACAATTCTGGTCATACATTCTGGAGCAAAGCACATTCAAACTGAATTCAAACTGAAGTCAATTTGGAAAAGAGCTATTTATTATGACTACAGAAAGGTAAGATATATCTTTAGAAGAGACCGCAAACTTAAAGTTTTCTTAAACCAGCAAAACAAAGACTGCGAGGGAATATGACTTCAGTCAACAGACAGATCAGGAAAAAAGCAGGCAGGGAAAGGTGAAGAGCTATTTGAGCTAAAAGCTAATATGTGCATAAGAATAAACAAGTGCAAAGTATTCATGCATAAATTTTGCATGAAAATTAGGAAGCACTTCCTAACCTCAGAACAATGAACGACCTTGAAGACCGACCAGGAGAAGTGGCATAGATCTCAGAAGTTCTAAGATGGAGCTAATAAAATTGCTTTTATGACACATTTGCTCACACTAGGGATGTTTACACAACGCAGCCCTGAAGGTTCTCAACAATCCTGTAAATTCAGACCATCCCTCATCTTAGAAGTGCCCCCTCCCACATTGGTATGCAATAAATGGACAGAAATTGTTTCGGTATTAATTTAGGGTCCTCAGGGCACATAACTAGCAGGGTTAGGTGCAATATGTACCCAATTTTTATGTACGCTCAAACTGAATGTGGTCTTTGTTGCGTCCATTCATGAAAGTGGATCAGAAGATTCCTCTAAACAAGAAGGGAACTCTAGATTGCATAAGGGCTGTCAGCTGCAGAGGTTACTTTTGATCTGATTGATCTATTTTTCTGTGAATTCTTAATGAGCTCATATATATATAATAATAAGTTTCTAATAATAAGTATTTAGATTTCTACAGCTTCTCTGTCAGTGTGTATATATGTTTATTTACACATATAAAAGCACAACTATAGATACATACATATATATGTGTACAAATATTCATATCCATAAAGTACTGTATAGTACCTCTAATGGAGAGAGGAATAACTACGTTTTTACTGGAAGGCTGCAAATGGCTTTGAACACTTTTAGTGAAACACTTCAACATTTCTCTAACATAATGTTTTGAAAGGGACCAGGGTCAATACAAATGTAATATATGGAGGCTAAAAGAAAATTTGACAGAAAATTTGTTCAAAGAGCACAGTAAGGTGGCACGTAAAAACAATAATGGGCCATTATGCTGTCTTATGAGAGAAATTAAAGCATTGCACACACTGCCTGACTCACAGTGTCTGGCTTTTCTACTGAACAACTTGAAACCTGTATTTTCAACTCAAGTAGTGATTTTTTAAGTGTAATTTCCTTTTCAACTCTAAATGTTTAATAATATCAGATGTGGCAAACTTGTTTGGGAAGTTCAAAAGGCAGAGAACTACTGGACTCCCACAAATACTGTTTGGTTAGGCAAGCACTAAAGTTTGTATGCTAACAGGGTAAATGGAGTTTTTGCAGGTGCAAACAATGGTATTTCATCTTCTGCACACGTACAGAAAGCTTCATCTTTTGGAAAGGCTCTTCGTAGATCTAGCAGTATAGAAGAAGGTGTAGCATATACATGTTAACATATGGGGGATCTATACACTACACTTTTTTTTTTTTTAAATTAGAAATGCACCTGTAGTATAGAATTCACTTTATGGCTATCTCTACCTGGAAGATGTATAGAATATCACCAGCAAACCTTCCAAATAACCCTTCCTCAGGAAGGTGGAAAATCCCTCCAGTGACGTAATTCATGCTATTACATCAAATATAATACACTTTAGCAGCCAAAGTTCCTGATACAACATTGGTGTGATTTCTTTTTCCATTACAAAAGAACTAGAAAAAACTTCTGTGAAGACATGATTATACTTAGAAGCATTTCTCATACATTCTACCTATAAGCTTCATCTCTCCTGCTCATTCTTGTGTAAATATTTGTGGTTGAAACTTTAGGTATTTACTTGCAAAAAAAGAAAAATAAAAAAAAAAAGAACACTGCACTTGAATTTGTTACAGGGTAAGATTCACAATCTCTATCATCATGCAGGCATCAAGAACACTTTTCTATGGATATATATGGAGGACATCTGCCTGAATTTATCCTATTGGAAGTGACTGATACACAAACTGCATTCATTTTACTGCAGAAAGCAAATATAATTTTCCAATATGTGTTTGGAAACATTAAACAAATTAATTGGGTTAGATTCCTTACTTCAGATAAACAGAGAGAGTACTACGGAAGTCAAGGATATGACTCATTCGTTAAACACTTTATTTCTAAGCCTTCCAAGACATTTATTGTGCTAGCATCTAGCAGACTTGTGAAATGCTGGGGAGACTGTGGATTCTACTTCTGTGAGACACAGATTTACCACCTCCTTTTTTGCTGAGGCCAGTCTGAAGCCCAAAGTCAACAAGCCAAAGTTACCTGAGTCTGGGAACTCGAATTCCAGTCACCTGAATCAAGTATATTCTGAAATAACATCTTCACCCCTTTCCTGTTCAGCAGCACTTTATAGCTAAATGTGTAGACACTAAATACTTTAATTGTTAGAAGACTAAATGGGATAATGGAAATTATAGCACAACTGTGTTTACAAGGACTACTACAAATTAGTTTATCTTTTGCTGAACAGACACATTTGGCCTGATTTGTTCCTAGAGTTCTCTAATATGAACAATCTCTCTTTTTATTTATTTTTTCCTACTATTCTCCAAATTAAATGTTTCCTTCTGCTTTTTATATAAATATATATTTGATTCTTGTTTTCCTCAATGTGGACAAGTAGAATAGGCTTTTGTTTCTTCTCAGCAGGATTTGTCATGTCCATTTTCAGTCTTCTCTTTTTTGACCACTAAAATCCTCATACGCCTATTTTTCTCAGTCGGTCCTTTTAGTTCATATATGCCTGTCTAGCTGCACTGAATTACAAAAATTTATGGCAGTTTTGGTGATTTTGGTTGCTTTCGGGGGATTTTGTTTGTTTGGTTGTTGTTTGGGGCTTTTTTTGAGAAACAAATTGAAAAAGGCTAAATGGGAAAAGGAACTTCCATGTCTACAAGAAGTTGCACAAAATCCAGTTATTTTCTTTTTCACTACCCATTGCTGTTCTTCCATGCTCAGGGACTTACTTACATTTAAAGGAAGAAGTGTACAGAGTATAGGCCGTGGATGCCTGGTATTCCTAGGCCTTAGTCGGTTATGAAATTATCTGTGAAAAAGAAAAACATAAACCTGTTTAGCTTCAATCTATAATCTGTCCCTGGATCCTAAATTCAGTTTAAATTGGATGAACTTAAGTATTTGTGCTACTGCATGCTTGCATTTACTTGTGAATTTAAATTACCACTTATGACAGACCACAGGTGAGTCTTCTCTTGCAGCTTCTCACTTGACTTTACCTGATAGGTCATACAGAAAACAAAAAAAGATACTTCAAATTTGTAATCTGAAGGGCTTAAAATATTTGTTCAGGAGGTTCCACTGTTCAATTCAGAATTATGTGAAACTCTATTTTTAGTGCAACAAGGTTTGACAGCACAGAGAAATGCTGACTCATGAGTTGAATGGCAGGACATCACAGTGTGAATTTCTGTAGGCAGACAAAACTTGGCAGCCTTGCATCACAAATTAAGGAAAATATTTATAGAAAAATATTACGGCAAAAGATTCAAGGTACAAAGTCTTAAAGATGTGTTGTCTACAACAAACCCATGTAAACCATGATGAATGGTAGGAGAAACTTTCAGCTAAATTTTAACATACTCTAGGCATTTTTAAGAGGATACTCCTGAGAAAGATAGTAAAACAACTATTGGGAGTTTTGCAATTTAATCCCAGTGGCTGGATCACTGCACAGGAAATATTTCACTTCCAGGTTTTGTGTTTTGGCTCACCTAGAAAACTCATGGTTTTGCCTTTTGACACATGCTTTTAATTCTGCTGGTTTTTTCTGCTTCCCTATCTTCTAATCTGCTGAGTTTGTCTTGGAGAGGAGCGTAAAGATTTACAGCAGTAGGAAAGTGTTCAGAAATTATCTGAATGTCCTAATATCATTCATTTGCAAAGGGATGAAAAGGGAAGACCTGTGCAAGGTCAGGTGAGGTGGGGCCAGAGGTGCCCAGGTTCAACTTCTAGGTTTGTACCATCTATTTGTTCCTTTCAATTGAAGGAAGAGAGGAGCAATTCAACAATATGATCAAATAACTGAATAGGAAATTGGAATACAGTTTCCTGGATAAAAGTTAGCAAGAACATTTCATCAGAAATGTCTCTTCTCAGTACATGAAAATGCCTTAAAAGCCTTTCAACCCAGACACACAGTAGAAGAGTGATTGCCTTACTTAGAATGAGTAGACACTTCTTAAAAGATGTTCTTTTGCTTTATGTATATATCAACCTATAATTCAAGTGAAACACAAATGGGAGGAGGGATGACTTGATCTTGAATCAACAGCTACTGTCAGACTGCTCAAAAATCTCTGTGAAAAGGACAAGAAAATTTACGAATGCACAGTAGCTATACTTACTAGTTGATATTTTCTTCCTATTTAGGGAGTTACCTCTACAGAGCAAACATAATGCAGAACTCGGGAAAATCTGACCCTCACATTCAACCGATTCTGGAAGCACTTCATGAAAATGAAATGCTGGTGTTAATTAAATTAGACAGCCTCCACACTCACCTTTTAAAGGAGCATTCGTTTTCAGCTGTCCTCAGTTTTTGGGACAGCCTGTGACAGAGTAACCTGGCCCTCAGAGATGCGCAGCACTGACTAAAAGACCTAGGGCATGGACATTCAGAGACTGACTCAGGCATAGCAAATGGTAACACTTTTCAACTCCTTTGGACCACATAGCACAGTATACTTGCGGATATCAGCTTTTAACCACTGACAGGGGTAATGATCTCTTAGTAATATTAAAGTGATTAAAAACCACTTTCAGCCTGCACCTTGTGAAGAACAGGGGAACTCAGTAGCACGCTTTAAGCGTGACCACTTTGTACCAAGCCATTATATTCTTGTCTTAATGACTTTGGGTACAGTTTTCAAAATACCTTGGCTCAGCTCTTATTCAAAACAGTACATTGTTTTATTTTTCACCTTTTGACTTCTGAGGAAGATTTAGCTAAGGCCTCCATCTTACAGCGCGCTATTTTTCCTCATAGTGAGCTTGACAAGAAAGTTGCATTTCTTTTGTTCCTTGGTTCAGGTGCTCAGCCATCACCACTCAGGATATAAAACATCTTGTTTACTTCTAACCACGTCACTGGGGCTGCTGTCATGCTATTTCAGAAATGCGCTGTAGCTAGCTACAGGTACCAAATGGAATCATAGAAAGGTAGAGGTTCTTGATTGAATTTATTTGTGTTTGAATCTGTCAGGGATAGAAGAGCCAACAAATAATAAAATAGATGCAAGCCTCTGTAAGTCAGCAGCCACCTGCTACCTCTGGGCTATTAGAGGGGTCCTCAGCATGACAACACAAATCCATGCTGGCAGGCCAATCACAGCTTAAAAAAAAAAAGCCCTGCATCAGCTCAACTCATCAACTCAGTCAGCAAAGTGACAGCAATGTTGAAATTTCATTTTTCCTGATATTAGTTGTGAATGGTGTTATTACATTATTTTTACTCTCACTTTCTTGTCGTCTTTTAAATGCTGATAGTGCTGATGGCTCTAAAATCCAGTCTGTCTACTTGCTCTTATCAGAAATTGAGGTTTGGTTCTACTCTTTTTTTATTTCCCCAAATAGGCTGAAGCTCTTGTTTCATTTCTCTCCCTTCTATACATCAAAATCATGTAAATTACAGGGAACTGTAAAAGTCAAAGTACTCATCACAGGCACCATAATTATTGATAATAATCTATTCTTCAAAGCTAGCACAATTTCACATGCTGTTCACTAATTTCACTCCCATTTATAGAATAAGCCAAATTCTGTACTGACTTGTATCACCTGCAAATGTATTTAAATTGACCCTAAGAGTTTAGGAATCGGAAACAGAACTTATACGTGATGGTATGCTGCTACCTTACAATGGTACCTCGTTTAATAAGGCTAGGTAAAGGGACAGAGCAGAATGTACTAATAGTAAACAGATGAATATTTAGGGCAGTGCAGTAGTCTGAAGCAAATCCTGATATTTTTTTAAACAAATGAAATTCTGGCCTCAGTACAGTCAGTAAAATTTTGACTTCCACAGGGCTGGGATTTCACTCCCATGTACTGAATTTGAATAAAAGAGGAGGATCGTGGTGGTTTTTTGTTTGTTGGTTTGGTTTTAATTTGTTGGCTTTGAGAATACTGTCCAAAGCATCCTGCCTGCCAGTGGCTACGGTACTGATACATCAAGATGATGAAGAAGGAAGAAAATAAAACAAAGCTGTAAGTTATTTCTTATCCCTTTGTTGTTTGTAATTGCTGTACACCAGTGATTTACAATGCTTCCACATCTTCAGTAGTGTTTCATGGACGTTTGATCACGTACTTGTGTTCATTAAAGGGATCTTAAAGCTCCCTGTGTGGTCTCATTTATTTTCTAGAAAGTTTGCATTACTAACCTGAACCAGTTATGGAAGAGAATTCAGTTTGAAACCAATGAAATTAAGTGGTGAGGTTCCTCTGAGAGTACATCAAAACTTGGAGTTGGCCTTAGTATGAGGAGTAATCACAGACAGGCAAATTTCAGCATCTCTGAGCTGTCAGTGACCTGATTTTCTTCCTCATTATCACATAGTATTTTTGGGAGAGGCTTGAAAATTATCTGGGAAAGCTGCCTCTGTTTTTTGAACCCTAGGTAGTTACACATGAATGAAGAAATGACTTGTGGGTGCAGATGTGGGGCCAAACATACAACATGAGTATATGGAGAACTCCAAATTTATCTCCTGCTCTTTTCCTTCTCTTAAAATTCTATTGGCAACGAGAGCATTTTCTTGTGTAACTCCTGCAACTTTTCAAGACAGCATTCCTTTATTTTTCCACTATTTCTATTTTCTTTCATATTCTCTCTGAATTCCTTTTAGCAACCCCTTAGGATGTTTTGCAATTTCTATCCTGCAACTGTGCTGTTTCACTATGAAACTAGTAAATAAATAAATAACCATGAGAAAGATTTTGCTTCTTAAAGTTGCATTATACAATAAATCTCTTCACTCTTAGTATACATTCACCCATGGCCTTGCTTACAGCACATGAGCACAGTTCAAGTAATTTAGAAGTGAATAAGCCTTTTTGTTTAAGTAACCAATATTGTGCTTCTTCTGCATCCAGACTCCTACATATATCATAACACAGTCCAGTAATAGCATAGTACAATACCTGCTGCACAAAAATGCATTCTCATAAGCAACAGCTGTCAGCTAAAATCCTGTGTAATTTTCTCTTGAAATAAATTTACCTCTTCTTTCTGCCTATGTTATTCACAACTTGATATCACACAGAATCAGAACAAAATTCAATAACCTTTAAAAACACCTTTCCTACCTACATGGTACGTTGGGTGTTTTAGTAGCTGGACTAATAATTCATGCTGGGAAACCAATTCTGTTTCCTGTGTGATTAACAGGACATTAGCAAATAGAGTACTACTACTGCAGGACATTTTTCAGGCAATTGCTAGGGTTTCTAGAAAGAAAAAATAAAACTAGAATCTAGAGATCTCTATTGCTTTTAAATCTGGGACTTCCCTTGTTATAATTCTGCCTTGAATGATGTATTGAATTATGTATCTTGTGTCACACTGTTCATCAACATGTCATATTGTATCATGTCACTTTATGTAGCTAAATATGACAGATGTATTTCTAAAACAATGCGTCATCATGTCCCTTGGCATGAGGAGATGTAAAAAATAAATAAATTCTTTTTTTGTTTATGGTAAACTACTTCAAGAAATAGGAAAAAAACCCCAACAACAAACCAAAACAAAAAAATCCACCAAAAATCCAAACATCAAACAAACCACTTTAGGCTTTGCAATATTTTAAATAAATGAGAGGAAAGGGTGGTACTTTCCTCCTTCATCCGAAAACAAAAAAAAAAAGCATGCAAATTAATACATGACAAGAATGCATAGTTTCATTTTGTTATTCCTTTGATTTAAAGGATAGAAAGAACATGCCTATAAGCAAGCTGTAAGCAATTGTTATATGTTCTATAGATAGTGAAATTACGGACTTGGAAAAAATTACTTACAGACTGAACAGGTAGTAAATTTTTGTTTTGTGGATAACAAATTATTGTATTTAATTCTTTAAAACACATTAATTAACGTTAAGGCTTATTTTGTATTCTTTTCTAGTTTCCTTGGAACAAGTTTTATAAATAATTTCCACATTATATTGAATTGTCTCAGTATGCAATACACTGGATTCACTGATATGTTCTGTTTGCTGTTAACTATTCCTGTGTTGAAATATGCTGTAAAACTAGGTTCGTTGGCTGGGGAGACCAGACACTGGCCTGCTTTGCATTACTGATGTTTTGCAAAGCAGGTGAACTGGGGTGATGAATTTGGCTCAGTGTTCATGTAATTGTGTATAGGTGGCCCAATTTACAACTGGGTTACTTTAGTCCATTAAGGATGTAATTCCAAAGAGTCAAATTCACTCTTTCATAAAGCAGAAATGTGAGGAAAAAGGCAGCCTGTCACAGAGCATTATGGTTCCCTAATTGCCTGTTCAGCCCCCTCCATGGCTGCATCTAATGTTCCAGGTTAAAGTAGATGGCGATGATGCATCATTCCCTGGTCACTGCTCTCTCCCCCAGTACCAAGCTCCTTTTCTCTTTCTCCATAATATACCCTAATTTGCTACAGGCCATAGTTCTAAACCCCTCTTGTATTTTAAAATAGAAAAGGTATTACTTGTCTCTCAGCCTTCAGACTTAGTCAAGGTATTGAATACAGGAGAAGCAAAATAAGTGCTGGAAACTGAAGTCCTATGTCCAAACATACAGAAGAAGATGCTATGTCCAAACACCGGGAAGACAATTTGGTATGACTAATCCAGCCCTGTCAATTTACTTTAACCCTTATCCAAAGAGTTTATATCAGGGGTTGGAGGGCTTAGAGAGCATGCTGTTACTACGTACCATGTCTGCACCAGGATTTTGGGTAGTAGTGTGTACTCTCGTTGAGTAGAGAAAGAAACCATTGTTAGGTGGTGGCATCATCTGCACAGAGTAGGTCAAGAAAAAACCTGATCTGAATTCAGTCTTGAAACACAGAGATAATAGTCCCCATAATCCAACTTCCAAACTGAAAGTAGATCATCCTCACAAACAAACACTGGTGGTTACACTACATCCTCAGTGTACGATTTTATAGGCATCTGAGTAAACTAATGAAGTATTCTGCAACAACATATGGCTCTGACTTGGGGTGCTTTTCAAGCTAACATTCACCCTGAAATTCACCCTGATTTACTTCTGATGTAAAGAAAATGGACAATTCTTTTTAAGAACAAAAGATTGCATTATTTTGTTTGATACTTATGGTATTCTGATGATTTCAAGTAGGAGCTGATGTGTTGCAGCAATTCTATTCTTTCTTAAGAATCATGTTGTTCTTATGGAGGACAGAAGACAAATGTTTTGCATTTGTTGTCAGATAGTTTTAATGACCATACTTGAGAAGTGAGAGAGGAAGAAGAGATTGCAAGGCTTAGTTGTTTGGATGAGGACTTAATTAGGAGCTCAGTTCTATAAGAGTAATATAGCTTTCTGGTCTCGATTGTTCTTTGTGTAATACGAACACTAACATGACAATTGTGTATAATTATAGATATTTATGGAACTAGATTTTGCCTCTACACTTAATTATGCTTTTGCATGTGAGGTAAGCATTCTATAGCCACTGGGGTGTTTAACTGAATCTATTTTTATTTCTTTTTTTCTATTAATCTATGGATTGATACCTGTTTTCTTCACCCTTCTATTCTCTCTGCTTGCCTATATGACAAATTTTTTGGTGACCCAATAGAACTCATTTTAAAATCTCATAAAATATGATATATTTATATGTGTGTTTTAAGATTATATAAATACACGTAATTAATTCATATTATCTATATAATATTTTCTATCATATATTTATATGATAAAGTATTGCTATTCTAAAAAATAACAATTAAAAATTAATAATTACCATTCAGTATTCCTTTTCATTTTAGGAAACTGCTTTTTTTCTGTTTTCCTAAATAGATCTGCTTACTAAATAGATCTGCAACCAAATATTGAGTTTGTAGTCATGTGCATGTTCATGTGCAACTATACAAGGACTATTTTTCAGCAGAAATTTTTGAAATCATTGGACAGTGTCAACCGGTTCTAGGAGGCAGATATCTCAAAGACAGCAAGATTCCACAAGCTTTGTGAAAATAAGTGACTGATTAGAAGAAAAAAGTTTTTTCTATAGAAAATTTGTTAACTACTCTTTGCTTGACTTGTGAGAGTCTAAATGGGAAAGGAAGACACTGGAAGTCACGCAAATGATCATGGAAGAAGTTTGTCTTTTTTCTATTGGATTTTTTTCTCTTGTATGTAGGAAGGAAGAGAGGAATGGAGGGGAGAATACAGAATACATTCATTCCCACAATCATAAATGTGCACTATCAATGAAGCCAGAAAGGGTATTACATCAGGGAGAAGGGATTTCTATACTATTGTTCCTCCTAAAGCATTTGAATATGTACTTTTAAACATTATTTATCTACTTTGGTTTGTACAATCTAGATAAAAGCCACTTGTTCAATGCCTTGGATATGTGTACTGGCCTCTTCAAAAAAACCTCCATTCCTTTTCCCTAAAGCATTAAGAAACAGAAAAAAATTATTCATGCCAACAACATTACATTGAATTCGCCCTATAAACTTCCAACTTCTGGAAACGTATTTGCTTGTCTTTAGAAGTTTCACGTAAAAGAATTACTGTGTTTTTTGTAAAGTTCTATGACAGTCTAGAAATCTTAGTTGGGTGTACAAGGTAAGGTACGTATAGTCTAAACTTAGGAAAGCAGAAGAGATGTATCGTGGGAAGCTGTTGATAGTTTGGCAGCCAGTGTGGCTCTGTGGAAAAAAAAAAAAAAAAAAAAACA
>NW_015094507.1:15217222-15226286 GCF_001431845.1 Calidris pugnax
AGGGTTTTATGTTTGGGCCCCCAGTGGGGTTCTGGGAAAAAAAAAAAAAAAAAAAAATCAGACAAAAAAAATCCCAAAATTAAAGAGGTAACATGAGTCCTGTGCTCTAGAGATTTTCACATCAATAAAAGAGAATTTCTTAGACTTCACGTTTTGAAAAAGCTCATGAAGTTCTGAGGGAGGATCCTACAGGATTCTGTGTGAGAGCTGTTCTGATCAGAATCAACTCACTAGGTCTGCATTTCTAAATTCCACCTACAATTACCTATAATTTCAATTCAAATTATTAGAAACTAAGTAGACTGAAAAAAATAACAGACACATTCTAGGGGGAATTCAAATAAACTGGTTTACATCTGAAGGAACGTATTTTAATTAAGATGTTGATTTAATTAACAGAACAGTACATTCCACTTCATCAAGACGTTTTCTGGTGGCATGAGATCTTGCATATGCCCATAAGGCTAGTTGAGTATGTGGTCCTCTCCTGCTAGGAACCTTATCTGCTTTTCAGAAAGATAAAGTGGTTCTTTGCACATAACTGAATTACCTTCCTAGGGAGCTCCTTTTTACCTTCTGTCACAGCCTCTTTGCCTGGAAAAAGAACCTGAAATATTTTTAACATTCAGAGGATTTTGAAAATTGATCTCTTTGGATCATGTGCAAGAGGAGAGATGCCCTCTTTGAAGGTCACAGAAAGGATATCTGAACCTTTAGCTTTTTCATAATCAAATGGATATTCTAAAAAGTTCTATGGAGGAGTTAAAAAAATAAATCACTCTTCTGTTAAAATGATAGTCCATGTTATCAGAGCTTTATATCCTTTGCCAAAGGAAAATGCTTCTGCTGATGTACAGTGCATGTTAGCTCTCTGGTGAGCTTCCCTGGACTTCATAGTGTACTACTGCCTGATTTCAGTGATGCGAAATATCGAGTGTTTAGATAACTAATCCTTCAATAGTCTTATTATGGCAAGTGCAAGTGATACAGTTCCATCACCCAGTCACCATCTTGTTAATTTTACTCACTGCCCAGCACAGTTTCAAGCCTAATCCAAAGACTAGGATCCTATTATATTTAGGCATTGTGAAACCATATTGAGAGAACAAAAAGGAGTTTCTTATTTCAAGTAGCTGCCAACCAGAATGTAGGACAAGAGGAAGGAGATGCATTCAGATAAATGAGGGAGTTACAAGAAAACAGAAAACATCATAAAAGCAATCAAGCTATCGTGAGATCATTCAGGCAGCAGAAAGAAGACAATGCTGTTGTTTGGTAGCTACACATTGGAAAGATCTTCTCAAACATGGAAGACACAGCAGAATAAGTTGTGGATCATACTGTTTAAAAATGAACTACAGATTTAAAATTCACAGATAAAACTTTGAATTAAGCTTGAATCCAGAAGTGACATTTCAGTAGGCTAGGAAGAGATCAAGAATATCCTGAGAAGTAGAGAGAGATATAATGCTTCACAAAAGTTAATAAATGGATCCATTAAGTGGATGTAAAGAAATACGTAACAAAGTGATGGGGTCCTTTTAGCAACATTCTGAAGTAGAAAGTATTGGAAAGTGTTGCTTTTAATATAGCAGATGTTGAAGTAACTGAGATGTGAGGAGAAGAAACCTGGACAAGAGACTTAACTTTATAGAGCAAGAGAAATTACTTTATTTTACAGATGGATAAAGAAAACTAATTCTTATAACAATTAAACAGAAGCTGAATAAGAAGACCTGTAGTGACACTAAAGCTAAATTTAAACTGGGGTTGCAGCAGAAAGATGCTTGTCTGTCATGATCAAGGAATGGTGTAAAGAAGAACACTTTGAAGAAGAAAAGGATGGACACGTATAGTTTAGCCAAGCTGAATTTGAGCCGTGAACTAAATACAGACATGGAGGTGCCAGAGAAGCTAAAAATTTGCACAATGGATTTTATTCTACCATTGTTATTTCTCTCTGGAAACTCTGTACATTCTCATAGAATAATTTACATTGGAAAAAAACCCTTAAGATTGAGTCTAAGCATAAACTTGTCACTGCCAAGTCCACCAAAAAACATGTCCACAAGCATCATGTCTTTTAAATACCTCTAGGGATGGTGACTCAATCACTTCACTGGGCAGCCTTTCCCAATGCTTGACAACCCTTTCCATGAAGAAATTTTCCCTATTATCAAATCTAAACCTCTCCTGGTGCGACTCGAGGACAATTCCTCTTGTCCTATTGCTTGTTAATTTGAGAAGAGACCAACACTCATCTCAGCACGACCTCCTTTCAGGTACTTGTAGAGAGCGATAAGGTCTCCCATCAGCCTCCTTCTCTCCAAGCTAAACAAACTCAGTACCCTCAGCCACTCTTCATAAGACTTGTGCTCCAGGCCCCTCACCACCTTCATTGCTTGTAGTGAGGGGCCCAAAACTGAACATTTATTAGTCTGTTTTGACAGTGAGAGATTTTGGTACACAGACATGCATTTTTCTTACCTTTTTATAGACTTCTGTAGTTTGGTCAAATCGTATAAAATATCTTCCTAGAGATGTTTTCTTTCATGAGGAAAAAAAAAAGCAAAAACACAAAACAAACCCACAACACAGTGATACTGTGGTAATGTAGAGAAAATAGATGGAGCTGGCTTAGCCAGCTCTTTAATCTTTTGAAAGACTGCACATGAGAGAAGATGCAGGAAATACATAAAGAATGGTGGAAGACAGATAAATCCTCTGATGCGACTAGCTTTGTCCTTATAACTACATTATAGATGAGAAAAACAATGCAGTCTACACATTTTAGACCAAATCACCAACAGCTCTTCAACAGATAGAAAGAAAAAAAAAACCTCACCTTTTGTTTATTGCACTATGTATCCTTTCAGTCAGAACAAAATTCTCTATAGCATATTCGAATACAGCTCCTCATTATAACTAATAAGACATGCCAGCTAATGGTGGCCATGATCAAATATAGTTTCTGTTTAGCAAGCAGTACAAAATAATATGGCTTATGATGAAGCAACACTTGCTCATTATCTCATAATCATCAGGAAATAAGTCAACAAACTATTTCATAGACCAAAACCATACTCCTTTGAAAAGCATTGTGATGTGCCTACCAACAAATAGCTTCTGATTTTTATTCATAGGATTCTTTCACCAATAACCAGTTGGAAACAGATGTGTCGGACTCAATCGTGTTTTAGATGTGCATGCAGTGAAGTGATAGGACGAGTTACTGGGTATCCTTGTAAAATCGCACTTTCCATCAAACAATAGAAATTGTTTTGTCTTTAGTGTTCAAAATATCCCACTATTTGGTTCAAATCTCCTTGTGATAGGTACAGATAAAGAAAAACATTTCTAGGGATTGCAAAACAGTAGGGTTCTGTCAATCATAATATTTTTTGATGCTGAATAGTACCAAAGCTTTGGCTGGAATAGCTTTTCATACTGATAATTCTATGAATTCCATTTCTTTGTTTTTGTGGAATTGGACAACTTGTGACCTATTAACAAAAACTCAGCTATTTGCTATGCTGAATGTTCTTTTTCTGATGACTTATGTGACACAATTTTTCCTGGTCCATGTCTAAATGATTCCAAAACTTCCCAAGAACTTTCAAGGTAGCTGCATGAACACTCCTGATGTGATTTCTTGTACACACACAGATTTATGAGCATTTTTGCAAGGAATTCTTGCAAAGCTTAAGATGCAACATTCTGATCTAGGACATAATTTAGAAAATATTTTTTTTTAATCTTTCATTAAAATTCAGAACAGTGTTCATGTGTTATATGTTCGTCCTCAGTTAGTACAAACATACACATTTGTTCTTACATTTCTTAAGAATACTTGTTATGGTCAATTATATGAAAAAAATTCAGAGCTAAATGAAAGCTCCAATCTAGGATTTCACTTTTAATGTACTTGACTGGAACCAACTCAAAATTTAACTGGAAACTCAAGGGTTCAGCTGAACTAAAATTAAAAAAAAATGTGGCTGAGTAAAGAATTCTGAAAGGCTATAAAGTAATTGCTGATGTCAGAAACACCTTTCCTATATGTTGGTTGTTCTTTTGGCTCCAGGTGGTATCTTTATAACTGCTGCTGAGCATGACACAGCTTTAAAGCACTTAAAGTTGTATTGTTATGGAAATTCTACCTATGTGGAGATACAGGCTCCTTCCTTCAAATTATTATTTAGGAGTTTTACAGTGGATACTCCTCATAGTCATTTCTCTTTGGAGAAAAATGCCTACTTTCCATTAACTAGTTTACTAGCTTAGGTGACATGAGTCAGGCGGTTATCTTCCTTTAAAGGTACTGTACGTTTTAAATCTAGCATTCAACACATTGATTAGATTTTTAAAAATATTTAAAATATCTTTCTAGATCCTACATTTTATCAAAATAAAAAGAAACTGTACTAGAGATTCAGTGAGGCAAACTACTTATAAAATATCTCTAACATGAAATCTAAACTGGAATCAGATATATGCTGAATAATCATCCAAAAGTTCTGATGTTTATCTTCTGTCAGCCTTTGAAACTTGAAGTCCATCCACCTCTATATGAGGCCCCTAAGGTAACCCAAGAAAAGCTAATGTCCACTTTATTATTTTTTTTTTTGTAAAGAATAAATTTCAGTACTGTAGTATCTCATGAATAAGAACGCTCTGTGGTTTCTGAGGAGTTCATTGCACAAGTTAGGGAGCTAACCATCATATTTTGGTCTGCACTTTCTTGATTCTTCATTAAAGGTTATTTCAAGCTTTTTCCTCAATTCTCTGGCACAGATACATAACTGCCACTAAGAATGATGTACTGAACACCTCATTCCAAAAATACATTTAGAGCTTTAATGGTTAAATTTAGTATGGTCAAGCTTTGAAAGCAGATTGCTTACCTGTTAGACTAATATCATTCAGACAAACAATCTGTTCTGGCAGACTAAGAAGAGCCAAGATAATTATTTTTTGAGAATTGAAAACATCCCTTTTTTATTATCATACAAATATAATAAGAGAAAAATGCACCTACAGGGAATATCTGTGTTGTTTTTCAATTAGCCCAATCAATCAGAATAAACATGATTAGTCAGAATAGGTTTATGGCCCCTATCACCGTATATCAAATTCCACAGGGGAATATTTCTGCCTTTATGACGTGGGTAAGTAAACTATGCATGAAATAATGGATTTCCTGTGTCTCTACACTAGTTAAAAATCTAAAGCTGCAGTTATGTCTTCTTAAAGCTTAGATCATTACTGAGATTGTAAGAGACTTGTGGGTCTTGGTGAGTTTTTTTTGTGTTTTGTTGTTCTTGTTGGTTTTGGGGGTATTTTTTGTTGTTATTTGTTTGTGGTTTTAAATATGAAAATAAAAACCAAAGAAGAAGAGAAGACTTATTAACATGTTTTCAAAATTAATAATTCCCTCAGATCCCTGGGCAGATATGCCTAATTTTTGTGTCCTTGCATGCTGAAGAGCAGCAAAATAGAAGATGGACCCTGGCTGTTTGTGGATCCTCAAGGAATATGACATTGGAAAAAGGAATGTAGATACATCACTTCTATGGACAATTTTCTCCCCCCTGGTTTCATTAAAGAACTTTTCATTTTTAGCCTTCAGAAAGTTAAATATTAATAAACCTCTGTTTCACAAAAGTGAAAAAAAATAATTCTTTGTGAGTTGGCCCTCATGACAGTTTCCTTTCTGTGTTAATCCCTACATTTAACAATATGTCACTTAAGACACAGGAAAAATATCCCTTCAGGTCCATTTCTTCTCTCTTCTACACAGATGAAACTCCTATTGACTTCTGTGGGAATTAAAGAGGGTGAAACTCAAAGGGAAATTTGATGATGTATGTGTATGTCCAAGCAAGAACGGCCATCTGTTATAAACTGTAGTATTAATGGCCTTACCAGCTCATGTCTGGAAACTGAAAGGATGATATAAGTGTTGCTACTTTTAACTGTGTCCCCGTTGTTGTGCTGGGGTTTTTTTTGTGGCTTTGTGGTGTGTTTTTTTTTCTCCTAGTAGGTTCAGCTAAGTCATGCAGCCTTTTCCCATTTCTCCTCTTGAAGAATGGAGTAACACTGTTACTTAATGGTTATGGTTCAAATAATTTTCTTTTGGAACTCAGATAGGACACTTAAAAATAGCTAAAACTGTTTCTCCTTGAACAAGAGAAATAAAGTTATTTCTTTTGTAATAGGAAACCAGTTGTTTAAGTCTGAGCAAAGACAGATTACTCATAGAGACACCTAATTAGCTTCATATGATACCCTTAAAGTGCACTGGCTGGAATGGTATGCATGCCATTTAAGCACTGCACTGGAACATCTTTGTATTGGTTTGAGTTCAAGCACTTTACTGAACTCAGGGAAGTGTTTAATGGCCTTTGCCTTGTCTGGGGGCCTAGAAATGGTTCATAAGAATTGCTGCTACTAGAACTAACAACTAATGGAGATTCTTCTTTCATTCAATCGATAAAGTCAATGTTTTGGGATGCAAGGGTCTTCAGTTCAATTTCCAGGATTCCTTACACAGGAATTTCTGGCAGATTTCTTACACAGGGTGCCACTTCTGGTAATACATTCATGAACATTCAAAGCAGGACAAAGTGTCATTTACAACTACAAAGTCTATTTCCAAGCATTTGGAGACAGACAATTCATGCCAATCACAAATACTTGGGAATATATCACTTACTGTCCCAGGACAACAAAAATCCTTGAAAGTTCAGATCCATGAAACATAGTAGAGATGTGATATATATATTGAGACACTGTTAAATAAAAATGCTGTTTCTGGAATGTGGAAAACAAAAACTGACAAAGGTTGAGGGGTAGATCTCAGACAAAAAATCTAGTTGAATTATTTTGTCATATATCACTTGTAGCATCAGCACAGGTTAGTATATTTAATAGAAGATATAGCAGTTTCAATTCAACAAAAAACCCAATTAATTCAATGCAATCTCTTACTTTCTCTATTATAATGCACATTCACAAAGAGCACACAGTTCCCCTTGCCCAGTGGCAAATACTCGACAAGTGGATGGAAGCTGATTATTGCAGCTACTTTGGGAACAGCTATATTAGCCAAAAAGCAAAGTTCTGTTACTGCTGTAAGGAAGGCCTATCATACACAAGTAATTTATGATACAGGAAGCTGGGAGTATTAATTTCATTGGTATGAACTAGTATATACATCAGCCATATTTGAAAGATTGAACAAGAAGGAAATAGATTTGTGCAGCCAAAGAGAGCATACATATAAATATATATAGTCCAATATGGATATATGTTTGTTTAAAACAGAACAGAATTTAATTCTGTGCTCCTGTGGAGAATTCTCCTCCTATAAAATAAAAGACACTTTAATTTCATCAATTAAGATGAAACCAGACTATTAACTCATAGTATATATCTGTTGACTACTAGCAGAGTGTTGGAGAATGCAGACAATTGCACAAAAATACAACCCCAAGGGAACAGCATGTTCACAGAGCTGTACGACGACATATATTTTTTTTTAATATATACATGAGTTTAGAATACAGAACAATAAGAAGTGTCAGGAAACTGTATGGATTTTTAAAAAAATTAATGGGTTATTTTACTGATGTAATGCTGATTAAACAGGGTTAAAATTATGCCTGATTTAAGCAAATTCCCCACAGCAAATATGAAACGTTTGGCATGTAATGCTATTCCTGCAAATCATCCTCTTGCAGCTCATTTTCACAGCACTTCAGCATATGTTGTATTTTGAGGGTTAAGTTATAGTCACCACACAGTAGTTAAGCTCAATGGAAAAGCAAACTTGAACAAAGAAAAATCAAGTTTTCTTGTGAATTTTTGCCCCACAGCTAAGATCAGTTTGAGCCAACATATGAAAGTTTCTGTGATTAGGCCCCAAAGCACAAAAATACCAATTAATTATGATGATTAGATATGTCTTCATTAGCAGCCTATAAATAAATCATACACAGCACTGTGCAGCCGGTATTTCTGCTGCACTGAAGAAAAAAAATCCTTCATTGCACTTTGCTAACTATCCAATTAATTTTAAATTTTGATATAATTTGGCATTTGTACCATGTAACAGAACTTTGAATATTTTCTTGTGTTTATATAAACTCACGTGTGTGTAAACCTATAGATGTTTGCTAGGATGTATAAAATATCTGCTTCTGTTGCATGAAGGAAACGTCTCAAGATACAAGACCATGTTTAAATTCATTTCAATATTACTACAAGTATTTACTTGGTGTAAAGATTTTTGTCAGCGTGTAACATTTAAATCAAGATGAATTCATTCAGTTATACTATCTTCTCCCTCTGATCTGTATAAATGATGTTGCATCCATTTCTGGGTGGTGGAAGAGGAGCATATGGCACATTACGAAGCTGATGGTTGAGTGTGGTCTACATTAACAAGTAGTACAGCCAAATGGGAGTGAATCTGTGGAGTGAAACAGCTGCTGATGAGGGGGAGTTACTTTGGCATAGCTTTAATCTGATGCAGGGGGTGGGCACCCAATTAGATATAATATTATATGTGGTCCTGGAGTACATCTTCTGATTAATGTCCCTCCAAGAGAAATGTAGTTCATCAGCTCCGAGATCTTTCCACAGTATGAACCCAGGAGGAGAAGGGGGTCATAGAACTTAGGGACACTAGATGCTAGACCTTGATGAAAAGAGGATACAAGAGAGATCTCTTAAAAAGCACATTCCTGCTTGAACATTAATGTAGATGCACCCCACCTGTATTCTTCTGCCTAACTAATAGTTTGTTCATCCCTACAGCAATCCATGTATCTCCAACTTTTCTAACACGCCAGTCAACTTGATGTTTAGCTGTCACTAGGCATTACAGCACCTCTACAGGAAACCATACTTAGCTTGTATACCTTTCCAAACATCCCTGAATTTAGTGAATATCCTCAATAAATTGAACTTTGCAAAAAAAAAAAAAAAAAAAAATATGAATAATACAAGACAAAAAAGTCCACAACCGAACCCCCAAAACTTCAAGTCATCGATGCCCCAT
>NW_015094507.1:15226413-15324426 GCF_001431845.1 Calidris pugnax
AGAACCCCTGTGTGACTTTCTAAACATGGGGAACAAAAAAAAAACCCCTGGGAAGACATTAATGTTTGAAAAAAAAAAAAAAAAAAAAAGACAAACAAACCTCTTTTGTCATTTGATTCACATGCTAAAGTTGACTCTCTTACAAGAGAAAATGCCAGACAATCTGACAGTAAACAATCTCTAATCTCTCCCTTCACATAAGTAATTGTTTTCTGGTAAGACAAAATTTAGTGCTCAATCACTGATACTTTTCTTCTTTGCCACCACACAATTTTATGCTACAGAGCTGTCATTATTTTAGCCTCGATCACATCTGTCAGCACAAATTCTTCTTCTAGTCTTCTGTCTCACACTTCCTCAAAGCCTTTTCTACTTTCTTTGTTGTCCTCCACAATGAACTTGACTTTCCCATATAGCAGCAAAATGTAATCACCCTTTTCTAGTTTCCGAATAACAAAATATCTGTACTCCTGTTGCCTCCAATTTCTATAAGTTTTACCTCCTTTTGCTCAAAATGGCAGGCTTTGAGAGCTATTTACATGCTTTGACTTTCTGATTTAAGTTTTAAAGATGTTCATACTTTAAAGTTAAGCTTTTTGGATGTCCAATTACAAATGAGATGAAAGTACTTTTTTTTTTTAATATCTGAGGAAAGCTAGCCAGATAAGGCAGCCTTTATTTCTACTTAGGCAACAGTTCACCACTATTGCCAGCCAAAAGCCTGGAAGATATCTACATTCAGTGAAAAAAAACAAATAATAATGGAGGAGTATTTATGTCAAAAGCAGTGAAAAAACCTCACTTTCAATTGCTGAAATCTGAGAATTGCCTAAACTGTTTAGATACACTAATGAGATGGTTTTTCATTTGACTGTTGTTCACTTTACAAAAATCTTTGGATGTTTCACATCATGCTTAAGCATAAAATTCACTCCAGACTCGACAAGAGTCAGCAACCCTGTTACTGCTCTTACCTTATGTGAAAACTCAATGCTGCATATAGAAAAAAAAAAGATGTTCATCTACTGGGTATCTTGTCAGCTAGATCAAGAACGAGACACAATCTATTCTCCACAAACAAATACACAAAATTTAGTGGATAGGTACATAATCATCTATTTTTTTTCTCCATTTGAAAATGCAACATAAAATTGCTTTTTTGGTCTTTTCAAAACTTTGGATGCACTCATTCCAAATGACTTCAGCCCACCCCACCTACAGGAGTATATTTAGCTCCTTCTGAGCATTCCACAGCTAGAGGTCTCTCTTATACACGTACTGTCCGCCTACTTCAGAGCATGTTCTACCTAAAAACACATTCAAGTATTTCTTCTCTTTAAAACTCCTGAAAGTCAAGAAAGTAGACTATTTGCTGTAAGCACCCAAAAAAGCCTGACTCTATAATAATTTTAATCTATTCAACACCCTTGATGGCTTTAACACATTTACAGACCTTTAGACACATTAAGGGGTCTTTTTCTACAGATCTAAAGATCCATAATCTTACAGTGGCACAGTGTATTCCGCAGTTCTTTGCCTTTTATCTGGGCTGGGATTTACTATTACGTGGCTTTATTACAGAAGAACTATGCATCATTCCACATTACCTAGACAAACAGAAGCAATGTATCTAGACACTAAAGATATTGTCAGACTTCCATTTGAGACAGGTACATGAACTTTGACATTGATTTCAAATGAAAGAGAATGATCTCAAGCTATGCAAGGCTACAGGATTGAAAACACTTAAAAAAAAAATACTGGCCAACATGTAAATTTAATTTAACATGATTTTAAAATATCCAATTTTAAAGGAAATTTCTTTCATTCATTAAACAGAGAATTTTCAGCCTTTTACCTCAAAACTTCCCCTAAACTTAAATAAAGGTCTAAGTCAATTGCAATAATAGGAAAGCATGTAACTGAACGAATCCAGCAAGTTCAGTGAGAACATTTCCTACTACAATAGACCAAATTCCTGGCTGGTGGAAAATGGCCAAGCTCTATTAAAGTCAATTGAGCTGTATCAAGATATACCAGCAGAAAATTTGGCACAGTAAATACAGTATTAGTTTTCCTCTGGATCCACAGATCTGGGTTTATCTTTGTTTCTAACCTATAAGTTAGATGAAAAAGGGAGAAAAAAATGACCGCAGCTAGGTTTCCTGCTGAAGGGATACACTATATCTCTATCCTCCAGCCTCTCCAATCAATTTTCATTAGGGTTTTTCCGACTAAATTTTTCTTTCCCATTTCTGCAGTCACTACTCAGTCCTTGAGAACACAATGCTGTATATTACCAGCATCACACCACTAGGGATTGTGTAGGAGTCAAAATATACCACCAACAGTTTATAACACTTTATGGCCATTTCTAACACACACAAACTTGTTTCTCTAAACTACTACTGATACCTTTGAGAACAGACAGCATGACCCTGTTATCCAAGAGCACTTGCCTCAGCAGCTTGAGCTAGGGGAATATAACTATTATTACACAGTATTAGGGATTCTGTGTGTCCTGCTGTAGGTTAAGCTCCAGAGGAAGGCATAGCTGCCACTCCTGCTTAAATCTTAAGTTCTAGTAAAAATTGTTATACATTTTTTCAGCTATACATAGACATGTATGTTTGTATGGGCAAAGACAAAGAAAGCAACCTCAAGGGCATGCCATAAACTCTTTAGGATTAGTTTATGATACTTACGGCTTTTCCAACATTAAGAAAGGTTTTTTTAAAAATGGTTTAAAAAAGCATAAGTCTGAAAGACATATATGAAGAGTGGCCATTATGATGGAGCTGTTGACAGGAATTTATTGTGCTACACCAGACAGTGGAAAGGGAGTGACGTTTCAAGTCTACGCCTATGATGTCATCCTTCATCCCATGGCAAACAATTAGGATCAAAAAGAATTTTAGTTCCACTAAAAGAAATAGGGAAAATGGAAAGAATTTTAAAAAACAAAGCAAGTTCAGCTCTTGAAATGGAAAATGTTAGAAAGTTTTGCTGTGGTTTCTTAGCCTTGCTTCCTTTTTGTTTCTAAGGACATGTTCTTTTAATTTTTAAAATGGTATTCAACATTGAGGATTTCACTGTTCTTTTAAGAGAAAGATTCTGAGATGGGCAGCTGTTGATGTTGTAGTCAGTATTGAAGCGTGAGCCTGCGTCCTCAGGACAAAACAAGACAAAATCAAAGAAAAAAAAGAACAGTAATGCTGGGAAATAAAACTTCAGTTACTTGGGATGACCTCAGTTAAAATTTCACCGCTAGAGATAAACAGGTCCAGTGCAGGGTCTAATTAGCTTTCCAAGACCTGGAAAATGAGTACTCGTCTTTGCCTGTTAAACACATTGCTTTTAGTTCCTTTTTTCTGGCCAAAATATGAAACATGGTTTCATCTGCTAAGATATATTCTTTTGAAGGGAAGGGAAAAAAAATGCAGACAAGTAAAAGAAGATATCAGTAGGCTTTTTTGTTTAAGCTAAACAAAACCTGTCTTTCTGCATACAATGGGGTTGTGGTTTTTTACAGAATTTAAAAACATTTCTTTACTTCAAACAAATACATACTGTAAACCCTTATACAGCTGTGGTTATAAGTGCCAAAATGACATGCTCTTGTTTTCTTAACTAGCCTGACTGTCTCTAGTCAAAGTTTAGTACAGATACCTAGTGAATATATAATAAAAAAAATCACTGGATAGCCACTAGAATGTGAGACAGTCATCTTTTGACAGTTTCATTTATTAACTCTACTAATATTCCTACAGCATCATGAATCATTTCTGGTTATGACTGGGTCAAAAGTTGTACACGCAAAACAATAACAGCTAAATTTACTTCAATGCCAGTGCCACAAAAAAAGGGAAATATGTATTTTAGCACAGTACCATGTCAGGACTCTGCTGAGCAAGACTGACAGATTAGTGCGTAACGGTTAGAAGAAAAAAGCGAACTGCCACTTTCAAATTTAGTTTCTGCCTGAATCAGTCTTAAGACCTTTACTCCCCTTCAATTTTTCTGATTGCTTTTTGTTACTATTCATTTATATTGACGCACATTTATATGGTACAGAACCCACGGTAATATCAAGATAAACATTATAAGTTTAATTCACAAAAATAGAGTTAAAGGAAATGTAATATTTTGAGGGACTTGAAGAAGTCATGTAGTGCTTCTCCCTGTGTGGAAGCAGGATCAAATATCTTCAGTACATCCTTAACAGATGTTCCTTTACCTCAGAAAAAATGTCTAGTGATGGATGCTCCATAATCTCCATAAACTGTGTGCCAACATAACTACTGAAATTTTAAGAGCAAAAATCTGTCAAGAAATACTCTGAAAACTTCAGACAAGACTGTTGGAAATCACCTGTATTCTTTTAAATGTTGCATCAGCCAATTTGTTTTCAGTATAGTCCTAAACCTGAAAAGTTACTATGCAATAAGGTATCTCTTTTCGCTTGACAAATCTGATTCCTCTGCATTATCAAATAACTTCCTGGTATGAGAAATTAAAGTCAGTTCTCGTTTTGCCTGCACATAAATTGTCAGTTTTCTTCAACAGGAAAATATTCTGCCTTCTCTTGTGCTTTCTCTGAAGGCAAAACGATTGAAGAGGTACACGAGTATATTAACTGGCACATAACATGTTTATTCCTGGTGATTACCAAGAAGGTTAGCACAAGCAAAACTTCATTTGACATTAAAAATACCTGAAAACAATAAACATGGTGACATTTTGATTAGACTTGTACTTAAAGCCAGTTCTGTGCTCCCTCCACATAGGATTTTAACAGCTGTTACAGAAAAGATAACTTCTGGTATACTTTCTTTACAGAGGAAAGGTAAATGTTAGCTCATTTTTTATTTCATCTGGTAGATTAGCTACTAGATGTCACTCCTTAAAATATTAAGATATAGCTCTCATTCCCTTAACAAAATTAGGCTTCTTAAGGAACCATTTAATCATATACATAAGTCTCCTTGTAGTCAATTAACATGCAGCACTTGACTAACTAACTTAGGCTGATTTCTTTGACCTGTCACAGGAGTGCTTATGCAAGTAAGCTTTTAGGAAGCATTTAAAACACTTTTTTCACTTAAAAGTAAAATAAAACAAAAAAAAACGGTTCTGTTTATGGAAGACAAACAGGGAAAACTCATTATCCATTATCTGAACTTTTGAAGTTACCTGAGACAAAAGGAAAAAACACAAAATTTGAAAAGTATTTCTCTCAGAACTGTACAAGTCATCTTCACACCATGAATAAAGCAATTTCTAACTAGAAGCAGATGTCCTGAAACCTGAGATGTCCTCAGTGACAGAAAAAATTTCATGTCAGAAAAGGAACAACCTTTAGAGTACAAGCAGTGTGCACACAATTTTGGATCTAGACAAGTAGCTGTGTCCATTGAAGAGATTAAAAGGTGCCCATGAATATTATTACTAAGCTGTTTGGCTAACAGGGACAGTCTGGTCTAGATCAAAGTAATACTTCCCCCAGATCTCCAAAGCAGGATGGTTGCTTGCAAAACCGCATAACAGGAACATTCCCTAGAATATCTTACAACCTGAGCTATGACTGGGAATTGTCCAAGAGATTGCTAAATGGCATGTGCAAAGGATTAGCAACAGGGGTTTTTTTAATATAGACAATCTTGTCCTGATGCCTGGGAAAATTCCTGGGCAGTATTTGATTTATTAGCATAGAAGTGGTTTTAATTTCACCTAAGCCCAAACATTACATGCCAAAGTGTTATCACAGTATTCTGGATGCAGTAGCAGTATAAATCACTCAGTTTTCAGTCACCAACATGTGCTAATAAATGTGTAGGTTTGCATTACACAGTCAAAATTATACTTTTCATATGTTCAAATCATGCAGTCTACAGACCCTTAAAATGTGGGAACATTTAATAGAACAAAAAAAAACACCAAAGAAAAACAAAGAACCCACAAGTGTAATTTGGATTTATGAGCACAAATTTGGGTTTGAGATTGAATTTACACCCAGATTGCAACAAACTGTTGTGTGATCTGGTGTTAATATATCAGCCTGCATTTTTCCATCTTCCAAACAGTAGTGGTGCTTATCAGCCTACCTGATAAAGATATCATGGAATTTAATTACTTGATTTCTATACTATGTTTCCTGTTGAAACAATGGTTTCAACTTGATGTCATTATAAAATTTTGTTTTCCTTTCAATAAAAAAGGATATATGCAAAACCTAAGTGAATGAAGACTTCAACAGTAACCATGATAACTGGAGACTCAGGCCCTGCTATATTCAGCTCCACTGAAGCCAATGGAATTATATCAAAACTATAATTTAGCACACTGTATTTAACAATCAATGAAGACTCTTCCTATTAAAAGGCTTCCTTGTTCCTTTTTCCTTGGGGCTATCTTTCAGGCTGTGATTTTTTTTTCATGTATTCAAACAAAGATCAATAACTTCTGAAAGTTGAAACAAAGATTTCTGTCTCATATTGAAGTGTAAAGCAGCTCCTTTGTCTCTTAAGTTGATAATTTGTGGCAGGCAGAGACATTTCTGATGCTAACTGGATTGCATTTTACCTATCTTCTCCACTTAGCTAAATGCATCTTGCTCCACAAAATATAAGAGAATATTCCATGCAATCTGAGAGATGCTGCAGTTATAGCAGTTGTTGATTCTTGCTGCTTTGGTCAATCTCCATAAAGAGTTTGAAGGACTAGGGCAATGGAATGTGGTACTCGCTGCCTGCAGATTTTCTTTTTCAGTAAACCATTGTACTAGTTGTTCTGAGCAGATGAGTAGCACAAGACTTGGCAAACAAAACCAAACAGAAAATGTAAAAAAAAAAAATCCTCTCACAATTCTGAAGGAAAAAAAAAAAGAACACACCAACGCAACCACCCCCCGCAAAGAGTAAATAACCCCAAGCAAACCCCAAACAAATCAGGAGGTTTCCCTGTGCATGCACGAGATTGTATCTTCCAAATATCTTTCAAAATCTTGAAGAATTCAATTTTGCCTTTTATATTAAAAGTTATTCAACCAGTTTTTTAACTAAAAAGATTGTATTCAAAATGTGATGCAAGTAGTTCCATGTCAGGTGCCAAACCCAAAACCAGTAGGAGTCTGGAGCAAGATCTACAAAGGAACCAAGACATTTTCACCTGAGTGATCTACCCTCTAAGCTACAGACTCAGGCTCCTGCTCGTTCTCGTAATACCCATGTAAACTGGGACATTTTCGACAGGAGCCTTTACTCACACCCTGGCAGGTATGACCTTCTGGAGGCATTTGAGTATGTATTTTCATATGTTCAGGCTCAGAAAGGTCACCCAGCTTGTTAGGTTGAGGTTCTGCCAAGTCTGCCCAGAGTACTGACCTGCAAGGGTTTCTTGTGAGTATTTTGCATCAAACAGACAGATACCCACCCAATACACACAGCCCTGAACAAAGATGGGTTCAAAAGGGGGACTGAGGTACCCATAGCCGCCTTTGCCACTGGCTTCAAATGCGCCCTGTGACTGATTTATATAAGCTTTAAATATCAGAAATAGTATCACTTCAGTGAACTGTAGTTTATATGAAATTTAGCATTTCCTATTTAATGTTTTGGCACAGTTTCAGATTAGTCCAGCTGGGCAGTTGCTTTGCTACTTTATTATAATATTCAGCTAAATTTTTTGGTTATTTTTCCCCCAAGTTATCTTGTTTTCCTCAAAGTTTCTACATTAATCAACACACATCATGTAACTCCAGCAAACATCAGGAGGAGACACTTTAAAACAGCAGGAGTCAATTGACCTTCTTTAAGATAAATTAATCATTAACATGAGATTGAATGATAACTGCCAATATGGCAGTATAAAGGTGTCAAATTGCCACAATGCATTCCTTTACCAACTGAATGTAGAAATACAAAGTGCATGAAAGTAATATACTTTTGAATTGTGGAATTTAAACTATGTGGAGCTAAGCCATAGGTTGCTGTTTTGGATGAGTTCACAATCAAAGGGTCTGTTATTACAACATCATACTAAGCTGTCTAACATGCAGCCCTATTTAGCAAGTAAAACAAGGGCATACAATGCCAAAGAATTAAACTGCTTTTTAAGAATACAGCATCATCGTGTATTCTGTATACTGTGCTGTGTACTGCATACCCCTTTCAATTAATTCCACCATTAATTCAGAAAGGTTGGAGATGTGCTGTCCAGTGGGTCCAGGTGTCTGAGCAGAGAAATCATTCCTGTCACACTTGGGGTAAGACCTCATTTAGCTTCCTGGTAGAATCATAGAACAGTTTAGGTTGGAAGGGACCTTTAAAGGCCATCTAGTCCAAACCCCCTGCAATAAGCAGGGACATCTTCAACTAGATCAGGTTGCTCAGAGCCCCGTCCAACCTGACCTTGAATGTTTCCAGGGATGGTGCATCTACCACTTCTCTGGGCAATCTGTCCCAGTGTTTCACCATTTTTGTGGTAAGAAGTTTCTTCCTTTATCTAGTTTGAATCTACCCTCTTTTAGTTTAAAACCGCCACCACTTGTCTTATCCCAACAGTCCCCACTAAAAAGTCTGTCCATGATAGGTACAAAGAGAGCTGATAACCAAACAGACAGGCATTAAGCCTCATTCATGGCTTCCCAGTCCTAATTAGTGCTGTAATCCTGTTATTTAAGATACTGTGGTGCCCAGACTGAAGAAAAAAGAAAAAGCATTCTTGTGTGCGGTTTTGCACTGCCTTGGATATCTTGTGCAGTGTCCAAGACATACTAATGAGTCTGTGTCCCTGAGCATGTAAATGCAGATACCACTTTGCAAGCGCATCCCAGCCTTTGCCATACATGCATCTCAAAGGGTTGGAGGAATAAACTTCTTTTTCAGAAAAAGGGTTTCCACAGTATTTCACTCCTGCCTTCTACCCCTGACTACCACTAGAAAAATGACCATTTTAAGTCACTTCTCTCAACTTTTATTTTCCTTTATGTAAAAGGATAATAAATCCTACCAGAGAAATTCAATAGAAAGGTTACAAATTGTAGCTGTATATAATTTAATATAAAGCTGAAACTTGCACTAAGAATTTAAGTTGAATCTCAAACACATTTAATACTGCTTCTTACGTTATTTAATCATTAAGGAAAGTATTACATGACTCATATAAAAGAAAAAAAGCAATGTTTATCTTACTATGGATTTTACATGAAAAAATCCTATGAATTAATCTTGCCTGGCTATCATTTGCCTTTAATTTTATAAAAAATATAATTCTGAAGTTATAAATGTGAGATACGGCAGAAATACCTACAATATTAAATAGTACTGGTTTTATATATATGTACATGCTCTACTGCCCCTTTTTCCTTGAAGTTCTTCCAGCCAGCACCAAACAGTCCCAACCTTACTTTGCTTATAAAAACTGACATGATTAGAGCCCCTGGCAGTTGAGCAGTTTTCTTGTTTTTACATTCATTGAAGCCTCGGGAAATGAAATGCAAGGAGCAAGGATGAAATGAGTGTCTCATGTTTAAATTGTATACTCTGACCACAGAGTTATAAAGCACGCAGAGCCTTAGCAATAATTTACCTGCTAACACAGAGGCAAATATTCATCCCTCCACACACACATCCATACAGTATTGTTCAAAACACTCCAGCAGTGCAGTGTTTCAAACATTTCTGCCTTCAAAATCGTTAGGCTTTGGGGTTTTTTTTTTCCCCGTTTATAAATTTTTTGGCAGAAGTTCTGACTTCACAGATCATGCATCTTGTAATGATGCAAATGAAAAAGGGGATTTTTTAAATATTTGATTTTATGTTAAAGTCTGCTCAGGGAAGCAGTGAACAGCACGACCACTCCTCGCCTATATATTCCCTAATAGATTGAGTTTGCACACACGAATTTAAGGACTAGATATCTTTTATCCAGCAGGCTTCAGATGCGTATCTGCATGATTTCTCTATCCGCCAATTTTGGGAAGAGGAAGGAGAGAACATTGATGCAGAAATACTTCAGCTGTAAAAAAAACATCTTTTAGGCATCACTGACTTAGAATAATAGAGTTGTAGAATTGTTTGGTTTGGAAAGGACCTTTAAAGGCCATCTAGTCAAAGCCCCCTGCAAGGAGGAGGGACATCTTCAACTAGATCAGGTTGCTCAGAGCCCCATCCAACCTGACCTTGAATGTCTCCAGGAATGGGACATCTACCGCCTCTCTGGGCAACCCATTCCAGTGTTTCACCACCCTCATTGTAAAAAAATTCTTCCTTCTGTCTCATCCAAATCTACCTTCTTTCAGTTTAAAACCATTACTGCCTGTCCCATCACAACTGAAATACTTGTAGAAGCCCTTCTTGTTGTCCTTCAGGTTCCCTGCCAGATACAACTCCAGATGGGCTTTGGCTTTCCTAACCCATCCCAGTGTGCTCAGACAGCATCTCTAGACCCTTTCTGGAGCACATGCCCCAGCTTCCACCTCTTTTTTGCTTCCTTTTTTCTTGTTTGAGTCTTGTCAGGAGCTGCATGCTCAGCTGTAGCTTTCCTGCCACCTTTTCTTGACTTGTGCACATTGGGATAGATTGTTAGCTCACTTGGAGGAGGCATTACTTGAAAGTCAATAAGCTCTCCTGGACATCTCTTCTCCTGAGGACCTCTCCCATGGGATTCTTCTAAGCAGGTCCCTGAAGAGGCTGAAAACTGCTCTCCTGCAATGCAGGATTGTGATTCTGATATGGTTCTGATATTTATCTCATGGATACTCCAGCCAAGCTTTCAAGCTTTACCACAGCCCTTCCCTATTTGCATACATGAGGTTCAGTAACAAATGAACCCCTTTGTCAGCTCCTCAGTCACCTGTGTCAGGAAGTTGTCATCAGCACATTCCAGAAACTCCTGGATTAGTAGTGACCTGCTTGGTTGCCCTCACAGTCAATACTGGAGTGGCAGAAGTTCCCCATGAGAACCAGAGCCTGTGACCATTTATTGTTAACAGCCTGCATTAATTCAGAAATAGCTGAAGAGTTAAGATAATATTAGCCTGGATATTTCAGTGCTACAGACTACTTCCTTGTTGATCACAGGATATTCCCAGCAGACCTTGTATCAAAATCTGAAGGTCTGTCTCAAAGATTAAAAAGTAAAAAAATTCCAGATATAGAGCCTTCAAACTATCTCCCAGTAGTCTAAGACAAGAAGGGAACACATTATTCAACATCATGCAAGCTTAGAAATTCCCATGATTTTTTTTTTACTTGATTTATATTTTATTTTTGGAGATGTTGTTTTATAAACTAGTCTTTATTTGGTCCTGCTGAAACTGTTTTGAATATTAATAACCTAAAGTATTTCCCATGCCTTTTTTTTCCATTTATTATCTGACAAAAGCAAACGGCAAAGCTAGTTCAAGTCACTCCAACAGTGGAGCCATCAAAAGACTCATGTATATTAATAACTTCTGGCAAATAATGGCAAATATTCCCATTAGCTTCAGTACGACTACTTTCAGGAGGAAGTACTCGGTAAGGACTGCACATTGCATATATCTTTAATCATCTTTTGTTTCAGAAGAGAAAATTCTGAAGATTAAAAAAATACGCCAAAAAATTTTACTGACACTTGTCAAAGTGATATCTGTATTTGCAGTATCTTCTCATATAGGAGAGCTCAGAACAATGCAACACAAATATTGCATGAACTTATGTTCTCAGAACAAGGTCCCCGAGAAGCAGGAATATAGTCCAGGGGCACAGTTTAGAATCTTTGGCCCTAGATTCTTAAAACATAGAAAGACAATTTTAAATAAACTGTTGGTTGCTATGGGACCTCCAGCACCCCTAGAAGCTACTGAAAAAAAGAGAGCATAATTGAAATAAAACAAAATAAAAGTGTCTTTATAAGGTTACAATTAAATGTAACTGTAGCAACTACTACTTACAGAAAGGACACAAACGAAGAACATGATTTTTGTCTGATGCCTATGAATCTCAAGATATCTTTATCCAAAAGCTCTGCAACAGATTTTTATTTTACATTGCACACAGTATTCTATGTAAGGGTTTATTGTAAAAACTGTCATAAACTCACCTCCTTGCTAAACTCAATGGATAGAAATTAACTAGAAATGCTTCCAACCTTAAATATCTTCCCATAGAAGATCAACAAACAGCCACAAACTTATATGGCTTATATTGTATCAAGGATCACTGAAACATGTGAATGAATACAGAGAACACAATATGAGAAGTCTCAGGAAAAACCAAGCTCTGAAAAAACTACCCTAAACAAAACCGAAGCCCAGTCTACTTTGGCAATCTACTGATGTTTGGGACCATTTGACTGCACACATTTGCAGCAATTTTACGAAAAAACCCACCCAGAATAAAATATTTCACTATAAAGTAATTAATGGACTTTATTAGAATAAAGCTGGATTGAAAGTATGAACTCTCTGTTGCATAGTCTGACCCGCAAAAAAAATTACAATTTTCGAAATACAGGGGAAATCAGAACACCTGAAAGTGCAAGGTAGTTTTCAGAATATTCTATTCATTTTGAAAACAATTACTTCAAGATTGTTTTGATAAATGTGGTCTGAGGTTTAAACATGAGACAGGTTGACAAAAGAAGAAAGATTAAGGAAAAAAAAGGTGAGAGTAGAGAAAACTGAGCTTTACAAAAGCACCTTGAATATATTTTTCAGCCATACAAAGATTCTGTATCCATTTAATAGTAAAAAAAGAGCCAACAAAGAAGTTACCACCAAACCAAAACAAACCCCTTCATTTTTCTTATACTCTCAAAAGAAAAAAAGAAGTAGTATGCATCAATCTTTCCTCTTTTCTTTTGATTTTTTTAAAAAGGGGGGAAAATAAAATAACAGAAAAAAAAGAATTAAAGATGAAATTTAAAGTTAAGTTTGTTTTGGTTTTATGAGCAATATCTTTCCAAATAGTCATATGTAGACAATTTAAAAAGTTACATATATATGTAAGTATTTTATATGTGTGTATGTAAAATATGAATATACACCTATATTTCGACATCACTGAAAACTACTTTAAGAATATTAGTTGATGCATCACCTTTACACTGACCTATTCTGTTTTATATAGAGAGATATATAAGTATTTACATACATAGGTATACAGATAAGTATATTTATTCACACATGAACATGCATGTAAGAGGCTAAAGATGTACATCTATGTACCAAACATACACAGTATATTTATTTTAACAGTCATTCTACAGGTTTAGTGGTTGGATTGCAATTTCAGAATTCAGCACAAAGCTGTTTCCTCTCTGCAGAAAAGCTCTAAAATAGATAATACGTATGGCTGATTTCCTGATAAATATCCACATAAAGTTCTTTTCTATGTCAATGTAATAAGACTAAGATGTATGCACTGAAGATTAAATATACATATATATTTGTATATATGTTTACACTAGATATGCATCTATGTACACTTGAGAATTACAACATACATAACTAAAGGCAGATATAGTATACATATACATTTAATGATAATCATATGATACTTCTATCCATAAACATGAGTTTATTCAGCCCCACTAGATACACAGGCCTGACTTTTCCAGCTTCTCCACGTTAAAACCAAACCAAAGACTGAGGGAGGGAGATTATCACTACCTATCTACAAGATAGCTGCTGCCTGAGACAGAAAAAAGATATAATTCTCTTAAATACTCAGATCAAAGATTCTAAGAGAACATGCACACCTCCTTGGAGAAGAGTCAAGAACATTGTCTTGGTACCTCCATTTTCCAGGCTACTCTAGAAGATCGAGAGATACCCAGATTAACAACCCCTAGAAACCTAAATTACTCAGGTATAAATCCATTTTTAAATATCTTACCTTGTTGTTTTAATGCGTTCCTTTTCCTCCCTTCACTAATAGGTCCATTAAATGCAACCCTAGACTGATCCTTAGCACAGTTTCCTCAGGCTACCTCTCTTTCTTACAGATAATGGTCTTTTTGGGTAGTGCTGGCCTTTATTGCCCTGGTTTGGGACGGAGCAGAGGCCACTTCCTGTTCAGCGAGAGAGGCGCTTCTTTATATTGGTTGCCGTGGCAACCGGGGTCAGCTGACCTGGTGGTTTACCATGTGGAGGGGTGGACAGGTCAGGTGACCCGAACTGACCAATAAGGTGCTCCGTCCCATCTGCCGCGCTCAACACAAAACCTGAGGGAGCGGAGGGGCTGGAGGGGTTCAGCTTCCTCAGGTCTTCTTGCTTGGTTCTTACTCTTTGGTTTTTAATATTAAAAAGGAAATAATAAAATATGTTCTTATACATAGTAACTATTTCATTATTTCCTTATTAATATTTTATTAATGTATTTTTATTTTTTTCTAAACTGTCTCTTCTTTCCTTCTTTAGAGCAAGATGTTGGAAGAGCATCTGTTGTCATTGGCCAACCTGGCCCAAACCACAACAGACTTATAAAGGTACCAGGGAAGGAGCAAAGATCTCAAATCCTGTACTCCGTGATGGAGAAATCAAATTTCACTAATGAGTAGCTACTCGTAATGGTAAGTTGTTTTATATACAGGATGCACATACACACACAGTAAACAGCCAGATGTTGTAACAGCATTATCTGATAATGGTCTCCAGTTGGCCACAAATGAAGTTTATTTCATGATCTAGATCACACAATCACATTTTAAAAAGGCTTGCTTCAGAATTATGCTTATTAGTTTTATTAATTATGAACCAAATCAGGCAGAGATAAAAAAACCCCACTTGAGGAGTCTAATGATCTTTTTTTTTCAAATGTAGGGAAAAAAAAAAATCTCTATTTTTCTTTTTTCTCAGAAATTTATTTTTCTTTCTTTAATCAACAGAATCGGTTTCAAATTGCCAAAGCAGTCTTTTCAAAGACTTTTTTTTTAATTATTGTTCATTTTGCTGCCTTAATTTTCTCTTCTTTCAAATGCAGTATTCTGCCCAATTAAGCTATCTTTAGGTCTAGAAGCTTAGCAAATTGTATTTGTCAGGTGGGTTCTCCCAAGCTTTCAGTGCTCTACTTCCAGCACACTGACAGAAACAAAGAGGCTTCAGATTCAACAGAGGCTTGACTAGCAAGGGTTAGACATAAGAATATAAATTTCTAGCTTGGAAAATAGTCATTAGTCATTGGTAACAAAATAAATGCTACAGCCAGCTAGAGCAATTACCATTGGGAAAGGAAATTAGTATGTGAAAGAAAATTTCCTTCATCCCCACATCTAAATAATTTGCAACAATCTAAAGCATTGCTATTTCTGATCTTTGCTTGAAGTTATCTTGAGGGTATTCAGGTTCTACAACGAATGTGCTCAAGAGTACAAAAGGTTAGGCACTGCTCTTCAGCCTCTATACCAGAAAGTATTTAAACTGGCCAATTTTTTTTCCTTTTGTCTCTGCTTAGCTGGTGGTTCTATCAAATGACCTTGATTGCTCAGTTCAGGAAAGGTAGGGACTGGTTGGAGCAGGTCCAGAGGGTATAGCAATAACAGCTATAAATTCAATCTAGCACATTCAAGTCAAATCTGTCGTTACTTTGAACAATTCGAGCCCCCTGTTGGGTGGCAAAAAGGACTATCGTGGTTTAACCCCAGCTGGCAACTAAGCAGTGGACAGTGGTGCAGTTGCCAAAGCCTCAATCCTGTGAAGCCACAGCATCAGGTATGAGTGCACGCAAGACCTGGCAGATGGTGTGCACCAGCTGAGACTGGGAAGAATGCTGCTATCTCCAGTATACCCCAACATCTGCCTGGAAATTTTGGAAGTTTTTTTGTATATTTGTCCAGTATTTACTGATGCCCATCAACCACATTGTTTGTTTTGCACATTCTTCTGCAGTTGACAAAAAATTGGTCAGATGTTTCTGTGAAATCCCACCTAAGACAAGGTGACTCAAGTGGCAAGGAGCCACTGAGGGTGGGCAATCTGAAGGATTATTCTCTGCCACTCAGCTGTTGTGTGCATGCCAGGAGACACAACCGGCAGATGCCAGCACAGGGTCTGTCTTCCTGCCACCCAGAAGCATGCTCAGCAGCAAAGCAAGTGGCTGTAAGCAATGAAAACACTCCTTAAGGCAGATTCCTTTTTTCCCTGACCTCTGTTTCCATTTCACTGTGCATAACCAAATATTTTGGTTACTCTTTCCGTAATGAGATGATGTGCCTCATCAAAGGAACAAAAATTGCCCCCCTGCAAGCAGGCGTACAGAGATACTTGAATATTAGAAGTTTAGGGAGTCTGAGAATTACCAGGCATAGAGAAATGCTGGGTTCAGCCTCATTGTTATCCTCTTGAGGTGTAGGTATGAGTGAAACAGATTGCTAGCTACTGTTCTGGAAAATAATTGGTGATGAAAGCTACACGTGAAAATCAAAAGGTTGAGAAAAAGAAATTTAGCCATTCAAATGCTACAGTAGCAATTTCAATTGTATGTAATGCCCTTAATGGGATAATCGAGACATATACTGACATAATACATTTGATATTGCAAATCCTGAGAAGAAATAGCATTCCTCACACTACGAAAAGTCATTGTACAGAAGAATAGCATGGTGGTTTGGGACATGTGCCTTTTCCAATACCACTTCAAATAGCATAGTCAGAAACATTCTCAGACTCACTTGAGCCTGAAACAATAGTTAGAAAATGTACTTTTGAGAATTAAACAGGAATGTTTATCCAGTCACCTTCAACTAACTGAATACTTGGTAACAGGTTCTTCACATTCAGGCTTTCTCTCTTGAACCTTGATTACCCAGAGAGATTGAGAAATCTAATAGCTAGACTCAGGAGTCTTTCCAGGTGTGTTCTTACCTAGAGGGTGCTGTGCATCTCCTTTCCATTTGCACTTCCCAAAGCTGGTTTTAATCTCCTAGCATTTGCAACATTCTGTGGCTTTGTGACTCCACTGAAGTATTCAATTTACTACACTGAAAGTAGTGTGGCTACTTTGAATTTACTTTGCTAACTGGGGATCTGCATATTTAGTACTCGTTTGCTTCATTCTCTGAGGCTCAAGGGTGATAGCAATGTCCGTGGGTGGTTGTTCACAGCAGAGCCACAGTCACAGAAGGCTTTATCAGAGGCCAGCCCAAGAAGTACCTCAGCACACTGAATGACAGGCACTCCTGCCTTCTAACTCCCACTGAGTTCTGAAATCGGTCAATGCTGCTAGAAATTGATATTGAGGGAAGTAATAGTTCTCCACCCCGAGAGGCTGAATGGCGTAGCCTCCCCTCCCCAAGTTCAACAGCAACTGGCAGCAACTACATCTTGAAATAACAAGCTGTTTCTCTAAATCCTGAACTTGGCAAGACCTGTTAGCCACTACCTCAGACTAAAGCTGAGAGCCTACCAAGTGAGAACCACATCACCTATCTGTAGGGTAGGGGAACAGGGGCAGGATCGAAAAGACATTGTGAGAGAGCCTGCAACAGCCTGTAGGGCACACTCAGGAGCAAAAACAGAGGTATGGAATGCATGGCCACAGGTACCACCAAAATCAGGAAGCAGATGAAGGAAAAATTAGGTATGAGAGAATACGTCTAAGAATTGTGATAGAGAGGAACAACAAATTTGGAAAATATCTGGATCTCACAAGCTTCCTATAACAGAAAAGCTTTCCAGAAAGTTTGTCAACCATATCATTCTGAAAGAGCATTGCTGCATTTTTAGGAGGTCAGAAATCACTAATTTTTTCTGAAACATTTTATTTGACTCCCCTTTAATGGCTGTCATAGTCCTTGACCAACATTTCCTTCACTCTACTGGTTCATAATCAGATAATCTTCATTAGAAACAACAAAGTGAAAGCAGAAAGATAACACCCGGAAGGGACCTTCAGGTGCTCTGAAGAACCATTGGACTGCTGCATCTAATAGCCATCATATCGTTTCAACTTTTTTTCCAGAAAATTTATGTTGTTTTACAGTTTTAAAAAGACTAGAAGAGTGAAAAGACATGATTACATTGTTGCAGGGTGTCAAATGGTATTTTCAGATCTGCATAAGAGATTTGCATGCTAAGAGTGTAATCACCAGCAATCCTTTTTGTACAAGTGGGTGTTCATATTTCCTACATACCTCTCAAGCCCCAGCTCAAATATTTAAAGTGCTACTTTAATCTGTATTTGAAGCACTTGGATAAAGCATATCTATAAATAAGATTTGCCTCCCAAGTCATTCAGCACTCTTAGTTGAGCTTCACAGTCAGTTCCTCTGTGTTAGTTTTCCTTAAAAATAACCAGTTTATTAGCATGATAGAGAAAAACCAAGAAAGGGAGAAAAAAGCCCACAAAGCAAGGCAGATTAAACAAATTTATATTTATTTAGCAGTTCATTCTGGAACATGCTTTTGAGTAGGCCCCAAAGCATTGATAGTCTCTGAGGTTTTGTTTTCTCCCTGTCTGGCTTTAGAAGATGTAATGTTCCCAGAACAACATGTTTTTAAATGATCTTTCTCTCCCAGCTAAACATTTTCAAGAAAAGATATTGGCAAGGCAAAATATTGTGAACTGTTTTCCCCAAAATTGAGTAGTACATGTTGAAATATGTAATGCAGTAATTGCCTTAAGGATTACAAGCCCCAGAATAGCTACAAAAGTAGTTAGCTAAGATTACCGATTAACACGCAGCACTTTTATGTTCTATAATTACCTTATGCTCCTCACGTCCCCAACACAAACAGCTGTCCTTCTCTTCTGGCACTTGTCTGTTGTCACAAATCTAAAGCATCACCTTCTATCTTTTCATTTTTAACCAGAATCTGCCACAATAGGCTTTGATCTATCCTAGGGATCCTAACTTGGTAACATAACTGCAATACATAAAGAAACTTATAAATCATTTTTTCAGATCAGGTAAAATAGAGAAGTTGACCCTATGCTAATAAAGCAGTAGCCTGTGAATGGCTTAATGCTTAGCTGTGCTAAAGATGTACAGTGTATTTTAGGTAGAATGTTTTTCCCTCAATGTCCTGCTCCACCATAGATAAAATAAATGCTTCTTGGCATTTGCTAACCTGTGATTTAAAATATGCGACACAACTGGAATTATTTAGCTGCCAAAGTGAAATATGTCTGGACTGGCCAGGACACTATTCTATAATTATGCCTTTATTTAAATAAATAGATAGCGCATTTGGAGGCTTGAGAGTGGCTGCAGTCAGCTATATACTTAAATGTCTCTGCAAGAAAGCTACTTTTTCTTCTTTTCTTTGTATAAATGTCTATAAGGAGATCCTGAAGCTTAGTGGGTGCCATATTCTTAATCAGAAATAATCAGAAACCTATCTGTAACAAGAAACATTTCCCTGTTAAGATCCTATTCATAGCGGTCTGCACAGGCTAGGCTGATTTTCTGTAGCTGAGAGAAGGAAGAGTGAGGAACTACCCCATCTCATAGCTAGTCATCAAGAGTTGTTTGTCATGGTAAGTCAAATGAAATCTTCAGTCTTGGTCTCACTGTCAGTCCTTCTCCCCTTCCCTGTTCTAAAGCCTTCTCTGCCTTCCCTAGAGCTGCCTTGTGTCCCTTCTCTTTGCTCTTTCACCTTAGCTTGAAAACTCTCAGCAAGCATCAACAGCAGATGAGAAGAACTGAAGCACACTCCGAGGAGCAGAAACAGCATTTGAACTATTGCTGACACTTTATTCTTGCTTCTCCTGGATAAATGCTTCTGGCTCTGAAAAAAAAAAAAAAAAAAAAAAAAAGAAAATGAAAAAAAAAAAGAGGGGGGAGTTCTGGATAGCCAGTTAGTTAACTGTAGAGCCACGGTACAAAAATCACACAATTCTTTCTCAACCAATTGAAATAGATTTGCCAAATTCCACAAGCAAGTATGTATTATACCTGTTCAGTGCAGGCACATGCCTATTGCTGATTTTAACATGAAGTCATTGCATGTTAAAGGACAGATATTTGAAAGAGAAAACTCAGTGCTATAAAAAAGCTTTAATGGTAAGGTTGTAGAAGCTACACTGGGTCAGCTTCCAGTAGACATAGGACAGCCACAGAACACCTTGATTTAAGAGAACTGACAGAAAGAGGCATCGTGAGGTGGATAGTTTTGAATTTGAGTATTTCCAATCCTTGATCTCTCTGTGTGTCTGATTCCATTCCCTTTCTACATAGAGTTTGACTCATATCCATTGATTCCTCTTCCTTTGTATGTATTGGGTCTGATCCAAGATTGAAAGAAATATAAAGAAATGCTGTATTTGATCTTATGGAATGAAACATATTCTGATTCAAATAGCATAGGGAAATAAATATATAACAGAGCTGCTTTAGCTTCCATATAACAATCTGACAAGATAAGTCCTGAGGATACAGTAAGCCTGAACAAGCCCTCTGCAGTTTCTAGTACCACTTTGGAATCTCTGTTTCAGTTGTGACAGAGAGCTATTTCCTCCTTTTACTAGTTTAGGTGGTATATGCCCCGTTTTCCTTTCTGTTTATCTCCTACTTTTTCAGCTTCACTCATTTCCTTTGTTAAAAATTTGAAAGCAATGTTCATAAATATGTCTATTTGGGTAATAAACCTAAGGATAAATATGAGTGGTTGAACAGATTAGTTTCTAGTTATGCTGATGACTTTCTGACTTTTCTCAGAGAAAAATAAGACAGCTGATGTCTTTAATGTTCCATTTTAATTTCATACTTGTTATCATGCTTTATAGTTATCTTAAGAGCAAGTAAATTGCTATTACAAGAGAACTATGTTACAAAAAGAATTATGTGGGATAGAAGAGGATGTATTTATGGTCAGCAAAATAAGTAATGTGTTGTCAATGCTTTATGAATAGTTTACAAAATATTAAGAACATATATTTAGAGAACTTCTGGGCAACAACTTCTTTACACATAAGATCTTTATACTTTCCTAATTACAGTTTCTTAAAAATGCTTCCTTATTTCTTGGGTTGAAATAAGAAAGAAAATAAAAGCAATGGGGAAAAAATCAGTTTTCAGTAGAAGGATAAAAATGTCACCATGGTGTGGGAGTCAATTGTATATTTTCATGTGTTAGGTTTAGTCAGACAGTATATAATGACTGACATCACTAAGAAAAAAGTCATGTTTTATGACATAAGTGCATATACCCCCCATAAGACATTTACATTTGTTCTTCAATGCATTCTTAGTAAAACACCCACATGTTTTGTATAAAATCAATAAAAATTTTCTGAGGACTCTAAAATGATCTGTGAAACTCTCAAAGAGTTCCATCTCTTTTAGTCACAAACAAATAATTTAAAAATGATAAGGAGATAATTTCATCATAATGAATAAGTAGCCAGATGGTGAGAGAAGAGTAGATATCAAAAGTTATAGAGATCAAATCTGCATACTATAATTAAAAATTATGTTTATACAAGCTCATATTGTTGAACTCACTAGCGACCATCAGATAGCTAGATTAAATTCTGTGTATAGAGTCGTACAATAGGTGAATGTAAGTTAATATAACATGCCACAAAATTATAACTTTTGAAATTTTTCTTAATGGGTCAGCGTTTGTAAACAGACCTTCTTTTTCAGATTTAACAACATAGTTGGTCTTCACTCAGTTCCGAGGAGAAATCATGCAAGATTCAGGTATGAATATAAAAATTTATGCAGACTCCTGTAATATCCAGGTCTTCTGCATCTCCATTTCTGAGAAGAAAATGACCTGAGAACAACCTATTCCCTGATATCTGGTATTTTGAAGGAATTTTATTCACATGCACTGGAGATGAATGGTCTAATCCCTCCACCTAACATCCAAAAAAAACCAACATTCCTTCTGAAAGTACGAAATCCAAGACAGTAATCATTCTGCCCAACTCTTAAAGAAAAGGAGGGCATATTTCCTCAATTAACAGCAAATTGCTTTCTCTCCACTACCCTGAAGGCAGCAGCTGACTGTCAGGAGTATAGCTTGCTTTGTCTGTGCCTCAGCCCTAGAAAACTCAGCTTCTGTGACTGCCAAGGTAGCATCAATGCCGCTTGGGGAGTAGGAGGAATGCTGCCCCATTTGAAAAGCAGCAGCTGGATCCCTGT
Source organism: Calidris pugnax (assembly GCF_001431845.1). Classification (NCBI taxonomy): domain Eukaryota; kingdom Metazoa; phylum Chordata; class Aves; order Charadriiformes; family Scolopacidae; genus Calidris; species Calidris pugnax. Next base: position 15,248,488 of record NW_015094507.1, read on the forward strand.
CTCTTCCAGCCTCTCAGGCGCAGAATAGAAGCAAGCCTTGTTCTGCAGAGTCCTTCCCACCCAGGACTTGGGGACCCAACTCCCATCCTGAGTTCCCCAACTGGGAACAGACTCTGAGTAAGCTCCCTCCCTCCTTCTCCCCGGCTTTGGAAAACTCCGTTTTGTCTGTATGCTGAGAAGCTTGAGCCAGGTCTTGTTTAATACTATATGCAATCTAAGGACACTTTTCCATGGAAATCACAAACTTAAATGGTATTTGGTTCAGCCTGAATATTTTAGATTGTCCTTGGTACAGATTTGCAGAATGTTTTCTCAGTTAGTCTGAGCAAGGAGAAGTGCTACACAATGTAGCTGCAAAACAAAGCTGCACTTTTCAGTTAATAATACACACCAAAACCACCCAAATCAACCATAAGAAGGAAAACAGGTAAGCAGTCTGCATTGTATTTACACCAGTCTAAGTGCAACTCTGGACAAGGTACTAGTATTGCTAAAAATAATACCCTGCTTTGTTTTATGTGGCTTTTATGCTTGAGTCCTGACCTTGACATTAAACATTGGGATCCTGAGGAATTTTTTTTTATTAATCCAGTCACACTGAAGTTTTCAGTTTATAACTTCTACTAGCTTTTATTCTTTACCAAGGTTACTTTTATTGTTGGTTCTATATAGCAAATGCTATTATTTCACATGATTGCTATTAGGATTTTAGAATGTCTTAAATTGTAGTTTTCTGGAACCATAACCTCTGCTGGAAAATTAGTATAAAATGCCACGATCTTTAACAACACTTTCCCTTGCAGATCTCCATCCCTTGACATTAAAATATTTAGCAGATTCTGAATACTTCCTGCAGCTTGGGGATAATTCAGCTTTTGGAATGTGGAAATTAAAAATTTGGTGAGAGAGGAGAGACAGTAACTTAGCAAAATGTACCATAGGTAGTTCTAAGTAACAGCAATAAATGACGTGCAACATTAGAAATTAGAACAATTTCATAACATCAATGGCCTTTTTATGAGTAAATTGCTCCTCTGTGGATTTGTGTACTGACCAGGAAAAAGATATGACAAAAATGATCTTTTTATGTCCTTTTAAAATGATAAAAATAAGATAATCTCCAGGTGGTCTTTTTTTCATAAATCACTTTTAAGCTCAGTGGCTACACTGTGTTGTGTTCTGACATCTTGACAATAAAAAAGTGCTTATAATGCTCCTGCGGGGTTTGTTCTAAAGCCTTTCCCTACTGCTAAGCAGTAAATCAGTGACTGACAGGATTCCTAACCTGCCACCTCCTGCCAGGGTGACATTAAATTTACACTATATACTGTAATCTCCTTCCAGCTACCTAATAAGGACAAGAGAAAAGTCACTTCTAGGTTTCCCAGTTCCAAAGTCTTAGATATAGTTTCTTCACAAAACTATACTAATGGAGTATTAGAAGGCACCTCATCACAAACTGTTGTGACAGTCTCTTAAAACTGCTCTGCCTTAATCAAAGATGGAAAAGAGTTTAAGTATATAAGCATATAAATTACTGTACAATGTAATATTCACTTTTGCATACCTGTAGAGGAATACATCTGTACCTCTGTACCACTGTGTCTGTGCATCACCTAGCAATAGAGAAAAGTGTGAGGGTTTTTTTTGTCTCAGGACTGATGTGGGTCACTACACCTGCCTCCTGGGGGGGATGACCCCTAACTTTGTGGGAGTGATAGTACTCTGGTTCCCCCCTCCAGCCAACTGGCCTCTGATACTACTGAGGCATAAATAAAAGGCTGTGATAAAATACTGACCCCCTTTGCTATGCTGCTAACCTTTTCGTTAGCCTCTGGAAATCACTGGTAAACACACTGTTCCCTGCAGCTGGGAGGGAAAGGAAAGAGATGGAAGGACTGGGTACCTGCAGTATCAGCACTGTCATCCCACAGGAGGGGTGCAGGGAGGGCTTCCAGCAGGAGTTCCTGGACAGATAGATGATCACCTATTTTGTAGTACCACAGGATCACAGAATGGTTGATTTGGGAAGGGACATTCGGAGACCATCCTTGCTGTGGAGCCCACCACTCCAGCTGTGTCTCACCAGCACCAAGTTAGCAGGGAAGGATCACCCCTCTTGACCTGCTCCTTCTCATGAATCCCAGGATGCTGTTGACCTTCTTGGATGCAGTGACACAACTCATGTTTAACCTCCTGACCACCTGGTCTTTCTCTGCAAAGTTGTTTTGCAGCCAGTTGGCTCCCAGCACATAGTGCTGCATTGGGTTATTCCTCCCCAGTGGCAGGACTTTGCACTTCCTCTTGGTTAACTTCATGAGGTTCTTGTCAGCACTCTTATAAAACAGAACTTAGTTTATGGGTCTGTGGAAAATTATGGGTCTAGGCTAAGTACCCCTCGTGGTTTTTGAGGGAAAATTGAAAGAATATTTATTATAATGAGTGAAGTAGTCTCTCTCCTCTGTGCCTTTCTGTGTTACGTTACGGAACCTTCTTTGAACTACACTGGAGCAATGACAGCAGCTCCACCAATGATCAACTTTTGTCAGGCCAGTGCTGACAATTTTTTAACACATTTTAAGAGCAGAGTCACAAACAGCAGTACTTTTCATTACCTTTACTTAATGACACTGAATATAGACTCTTACACCTCAACTGGCTCTACCATGGATCCACTTTGATAAATTTGTCCTCAGCCAAGTATCAAATGTCAAAAGTCTAGATCCTCATTAATAACTCATATAACAATTTATGGTGTTATAAAAAAAAAAAAAAAAAAGAAGAGAAGAAGAATGAGGTGGATATCTACTGTTTGAGCTGCTATACAAATCCAGAAACTGTTAAGAAAATTCATGACTTTGATTGCACAACTAAACAATGTAAGAAAGAAAGCACTTTCTGTATGAGCTGTATCTGGTTTAGAATCAGCTCTTCCAAGTGCCAGTCAACACAGACATAAAGGCTTGGCCTTAAACCTGATGATCTTAATTTATTTCAACAGAATCCAACAGCAGTAACGTTGAAGTGAGAACTGGGCTTTGACTCTTGATTTTTCATGCCATGCTCAGCAGATTAATTTACAAGGACTATTTTACAAGCGGGAAGAATCTTACGCTTCTCAGTTGTGTCCAGGCTAGAGATTTCCTGGGATGAAGATGAAAGAACCTTAGATCTGTTGTGTTTTCAAGCAATTCTGTCCAAAGCCTGTCTAATCCTTTTGTTTCCCACTAGAAAAAGAAAAGAGGAAAAAACATGATTTCACATCCAAGCCCATTTTAAAAATGGTGCTGAATAGCTATACTGGTTAATTACACTTGGTATGGATCCAACTTGAATTCCAAACTTTTGAAGGTTACTTGATTTATTTTTTTCCCTTCTGGAAATGTTTCCAATTCTGATAGACATCTTCAATAAATTATAACATTGATCTCTACTTTGCGTTTGAACATTAAAACTGTGAACGTACAACGTATTTATGTGTGCACACATGTATGAAGTTGTTGTACAGAATCTCACTTTGGAATTCAGCCAGCTCCTAAATAAGATTTTTCCTGACTTCAGTCATGCTTAAGAATACACATGCATTTTAAACATACATACATCGATACATATGTGTGTGTATATATATGCACACACCTATACCCACACATTCTTTTACCTATCTATACCTATTCATACATAAATATATATACCTGCTATATGTAGTGTATATATATATATGATTTATAATTATACATATTTTCTGCATTTATAGTTATGAAGAGAGAGAGAGAAGGAGAAGAAAAGGAGAGAGGCAGAGAATTGATTGAGCAAAAGAATGGAGAAAAACCTTCGTGGGTCCCAATTTTCCCAACCTTCTAAGCCTTTACAGAGTAACTTTGGTTTAGATGAGCAATATGTTGAACTATTTATTTTCCCACCAGGACAACAGCAGGCTTTTGATGGATGTTTAAATCCTATTCTGCAGCAGCAGCAGCATCTGTGACACAAGATCTCTGGAGGAAGAGACTTTTGGAATTCACTCATACTTCTGTCCGTCTGTTCTTGCAATCTGATACTATATTGCATTTTATCTTCAGCTACAGTTCCCTCATGATTTTCTTCCATTTTTCCTTCATCTTCCAGCTTTCCTTCCTCCTTTGTCCTTCTACAGTCTCCTTTCCCCCATAAACGTACAAACCACTTTTTTTTTTGGTCTTTTTTTTCCACTCAAGAGCTGTACTCAAGAGCTTCAAAGGGAACTAAGCACAGCTATCAATTATGCTCATTTCCCCATTTGAAAACAGAGGGCAGAGAAAACATGAGTGGAGTTTCCCTTGAGACAGAACTATGAACCTGGATCATGAGACTAATGAGAATGTATGAATGTGGCCAGGAATAAAAAGTCATATCATTGAGTGAAAAACGGAGTTTTACAAGTTTAGAAAGTAGAGCACAGCATAATCTCACTAGTATTTCAGGTGATTTATTATTTTTTTTTCATTTTACTAAGATGATTTTTTCTTTCTATAAATGTGCAATCAAATCAAAGCAAGACAAAATGTTTCCTGATCTCTTTTTTTCCCATGGAGTTATTTGTCAACTTCAGAATCTTTTTGGAGACTTTATTCTTTTTTTTATTTTATTTGTTTTCTCAAAGATATATACCTCAGGGGGTCATAAGCTTGAATAACTGTATTAATTATTTTTTTCTTGTGGAGTTCATGCCTCCACAATCCTGATAGTAATTTAACGTATTTTTTCTGTAGTTTTAGTGGGGCTTGTTCTCTAGAATTCAAATCTCAGGCAACAGCTTGCTGTGATCCTAATGAAAATCTCTATCTGTCACTCTGCAAAAATTGCCTAAAATGGCACTTCAAAAACTAATACTTCAGCTTCCAGAAAATATGCAAATAGAGATCCTAAGTGTAATATGCCATAATTTTAATGAAATCAGATGCTCAGCACTTACATTTATGGAAATAAATACGTATTAAAAATGTTCACTGGCTCTCTAGGCTAGTGTAGATGTTCTTTCTGCTGTCTGACTGCACTCAATCACTGCAAATTCATGTCTCAGCTCTATGAGATGGATCTGAACTTAGCGAAATAAAGTGACAGTTTTCTGCATCCTAGGTTGTATAAACTTGACAGGGAAGTTTCTTTGTTTATGTATATGCCTGGAGAATATATAAATAAAGTGAAAAGGAAAATAACTAGTTTAAGATAAGTATCCTCCTGACTATAGATGATAAAGACAATAACACTACATGCATACCTTTTAATTTAGTAGTATCTATCAGGAATGGAATTATTCATGATACAGATTAAAGAACAAAACAAAATAAATCTTTAAAAATATTAAATGCACTAGAAATATCAACAGCAGTGTAATATCTTCCTTAATTAATCTGATAGTACACAGTACCACTCATCTGATTTTTTCAAAAAAATTCAGCTTTAACTATATTTAACTAATTCAGTGCAGAGCCTATGCAAATATGAAACAAATATAAGAATTAAAAGCTTAAACAAACAAAGAAAATATATGACAGTCAAAGTCTACAACCGGGGAATGCTTGAGCTGACTGGAAAAATATATTTTTATGTGTGCTTTTTTGTCTCCTTGTGACCTAAAATATAACATATAATCCAGTCCTGTCACTCCTGAGCTATCTGGTAGGAATGCTCCTGAATTGCTGTAAATAGCTTGCCATTCCCAATAGAGACAGGTGCAAAATTCAGTCTAAAGTGCAAGCTTGTCCTTCTTACCCTACAAGAATTGAGTAACATATATGACTATAATTACTAATCAATAATAGTCTTTTCTCCCACTGAAGCACCATAAAAATTATATTCATGGTGACTTTTCAAAGTACCAAAGAAAGTGTAGATTTGAGTTTGACTCAAATCTTTGAGTTTTTAGAGATAATTAGAGCACCAGGTGTTTTAGTTACAAAAATATCTCATATTCTTGTTACTATTTCTTTAAATTTTCCTAGCACTTAGGAAGATCTAGTCATAGTCTAAAATGTCTTTATGCTAAATACTGTGCCAACACTGATTGAAAACAGTCCTTGCTCAAAAATATTATTTTTTATGGCAGAGTGAGACAAACTGAGGAAGAAAAGAAAGTGTAGTCGAACATCCAGATCAGGATGTCCTCAGTGTGCCAGAAGCCAAGCGCTTGACAAACTTCTTGTAAGCATCACAAGAAAAAAGATATCTGGTGGGGTGCTATAAAAAGCTGTTTTCTACAGCACTGCAGATGTTTGCGGGAATATTCCCTTACATATGCAGGACAACCTGGGAGGAACTATACATCTGTTTGTTCAAAAATGTCTTAAGTGAACAATATGGAGTTACAGCCATGGGCAACTGTATGTGGCTGTCAGTCTGGACAGTCAATGAGAGGTGAAACGCTGTGAGCAGGATAAGTACCATAGACTTGATTTCAGATGAAGAGTATAGTTAGTGAATAGATGTATAATTATGAATGATATAGTCAAAGTTACAGCCTGGGAAAAACCTGGATCGCTATTTTGCAGTGGATTCTGGAGATACTTTGCTTTGGTAGGATCAAAAAGAAAGAAATTACAATGCTAAAGGGAGAAAGGGAAAAGCGAACAGGGTTGATTTCAACTAATTTTAGACATTTGCAGCTTGAATATTTGCATACGAGTTAGTCTTTCAAGAGATATAGAAACTTTTGGGGGGAATAAAAATAAAAATATTGTTTGATTGGATGTCTATTTTAGTAAAAATTCCACTCTATAAGTAACTATTTTTCTACAGTGACTAAGAAGGAATCCAAAAAAAGAACACAGATGCAGATGTCTCTACTGCATATAGGTGCTTGAAATCAGACAAATACCATCCAAGAGGATTATATTACGGAGATTAGGGATGATTGGAAAAGCTGTGTCTTAAAGATGTTGTAAGAAGGAAGACACATTATTTAAATGTAACTTAGACCTGAGGACCTAGAGAGGATATTTGAGTCCAGTGTGTTGACTGACAGACATAAATACATCCCCATGCATGGAGACTTAGGAAGGAAGAGCAAAAACTCTTTCAGTCTTCCTCACAATATATGTTTAGCTGTGTTGTGCTAGATGAGTTAACTAGACATTCATGAAGAAATATTGGAGAAACAGCTTTCAAAGTTCAAAATTTTTCTTTAGACAGAAAGAGATTGCTTTATTATGGAGTAGCAGATTGGTGAATTGTGGTTGAATTGGTACTGATAACATTGCCCATGTTGAGAAGAGGAAGAAAAAAGGACCACATGGAACATCCACAAAGAGGAGAAGAAGGGATGAAGGAGTCTCTACAGGACACAGCAACAGAGACTTAGAAGAGGACAGAGTCACCATAGCAAAAGAGGACATTGTTTCAAGAAAAAATTCATGGCAGTGTTGAAGATGGATGACTGCTGGTGGCAGCCAGAGCAGGGAATGAGATTGGAATATTGGTTCTAGTATTTGCCATCAGAAATGAAAGAGGTAATAGAGCTTTTATAGACTGCAGTGCACAGCAGCCACACCTGAACAGATTTTTGATGAAAATAAGAAATTAGATTGGCTTTACACTAAAAAAACCCAAGGGAAGTAGAAAAGAAGGCTGAATCATAAAATCATAGAATGATAGAATCATAGAATGGTTTGGGTTGGAAGGCACCTTAAAGGTCATTGAGTTCCAACCCCCCTGCCATGGACAGGGACACCTCCCACTAGAGCAGGTTGCTCAAAGCCCCATCCAGCCTGGCCTTGAACACTTCCAGGGATGGGGCATCCGTGACTTCCCTGGGCAACCTGTTCCAGTGTCTCACAACCCTCAATGTTAAGAATTTCTTTCTAGTATCTAATCTAAATCTCCCCTCTTCCAATTTAAAACCATTACCCTTTGTCCTGTCAAAGAGGTCCGGCTCTCCTATAGGCTCCCTTCAGATATTGAAAGGCCACTATAAGGTCTCCCTGGAGCCTTCTCTTCTCCAATCTGAACAACCCCAGGTCTCTCAGCCTGCCCTCATAGGAGAGGTGCTCCATCCCTCTGATCATCTTTGTGGGCCTCCGCTGGACCCGTTCCAACAGGGCTATGTCCTTCCTGTGTTGAGGACTCCAAAGCTGGACATAGTACTCCAGGTGGGGTCTCACGAGTGCAGAGTAGAGGGGCAGAATCCCCCCCCATGACCTGCTGGCCACACTTCCCTTAACGCAGCCCAGGATGCGGTTGGCTTTCTGGGCTGCCAATGCACATTGCTGGTTCATGTTGAGCTGCTCATCCACCAACACCCCCAAGTCCTTCTCCTCAGGGCTGCTCTCTAACCATTCTCTGCCCAACCTGTATTTGTGTCTGGGATTGCCACATCCCAGGTGCAGGACCCTGCACTTGGCTTGGTTAAACTTCATGCGATTTGCATGAGCCCACCTCTCTAGCCTGTCCACGTCCCTCTGGATGGCATCCCTTCCCTCCAGCGTGTTGACCGCATCACTGAGTTTGGTGTCATGGAAGCAAATGCAAGGGTGTGTTTGAGCACTTTTGGTTTTGGTTTGGAGTTGTTGTTTTCCCTAACATTGGAAAAATATAAAACATGTAATGTGAGACAAAAAACGGGTCAAAGAGGTCATAAGCATCACAATGTGAGGTAAGGAGACAGGATGAGACTCTCTAGACCACTTTGTAGAGTTAGAGAAGAACGGAATGAAAAGCCTCCTCATCTCAACATTGGAGAAATATGAGAGGGTGAGAAGGAAAAAAAAAAGATCAAAGAAAGAGAAAAGACACACATTTTATCTCCTTTCTCTCAAAAGAAATTGGCAAGGTCCTCTGAGGAGAGAAAAATGGGGACAGAAGGAGGTTGTGACGAATGAGTTGAAGAAAATAGAAGCTGTGATTTTAGATATGGAAATCAATTAATTTGGAGAAGTTGATTTATTTTAGCAAGAAAAATGTTAGTACTGACTGAAGAATGTAACAAATTTGTAAAGAAGGAAGCCTCCTCCAAGAATTTGCTCCGGCAACCTTCACTCTGAAAGTATCAGTGGAGGAACTGGGTGCTGATGGTTTTGCAGGGTTGAGTAGTTCAGTAAGGTATTTGGGCAGGATGCTGGGTCATCCAAAATTTTGAGTCCCTCTGGCTGCATACATTTTACACTCTAGAACAATCCCTGAGCTGAGCACAGGCCTCTTCTCCAGGAGGGAATCACTCCCCTCCCCACTACATTCAGTTTCACCTGACCCAGAGTGTAATAGCCAGGGCAGGGAAAATAATAAGCCTTTTTCCTTTATATTTGTGCAGTTCAAACTACGTGGGAAACTTGATCTTCCCTTTCCTCACTCAGCTTCTTGACATTAACATAATAACCATAACTGGCATTTAGCATAATAATAATAATAATAATAATAATAATAATAATAACCAGTAATTTCCTTTTCTAAATAATTAATAACACTTTGTTTCTTAGGTTTTAAGACAACTACAGATCGCACATAATGTTTCTTTTTCTTCAAGGAAGAAACTCCTAGATAGGAAAATAGGCAACAATGCGGGAAAGTCACTGAGGATGAAAGGAGGAAATAAAGAAACCATCCTGATCGTGTAACTACTGCACAGTGAGAAACAACACACTTATTCTTACAAAGGCAGCATTTTTTAGGAGAGTAGATTTTCACCATCTGCTTATAGAAGGGGATAGGAATAAAGTGAATTCCATATGACTACTGATTTGAGGAAAGGCCACGGAATCAACTGATGCATGGACAAACAACCCAAAGGTGAGACAGATTGCTTTGGTGTTTAGGATTTCAGTTTCCCTGGAAGCGGAATGCATTACCGCCCAGGAAGCAGACTCTAAGTTTCTATTTTGCACCTGTCTCACCATGTGCTGATTCTGCAAAACCTCACTCACAAATGTTTGTCCTGACTTTATAGGCAGCTTGTTAACGTCAGGGGAACTGTTTGAGTTACAATAATTTATATGAATAGGAGTTTGCAAGATCAATTCCAAATCGCGAGGGGCAGCATCCCAAAACAGCCTTCACCTAATCTGCAAAACACAATAAGGTTTAGGTTAGATTTAGTTGTTAGAACCAGTACAACTATATCTACACTAGCAAACTAAACAGAGCCTAGGGCTTTCTCTGACACTGAAGCCAACTGGCACATCCTTACTATTAAGCTCTCTTGCCATCAAAAACAAGCTAACAACATTCAAACTGCCTATTGGGAATGATTCCCACTCTGTGCTAATTTCCAATGCATGCCTGAGAATTATTTTCGAGCACACGAGTTGGAAGAGAGTGATATTGTGCCAGAGAGTGTACTAGCATTTTAACAATGTGGATGATCATTTATTCAGCATCTCTGCCTGTGCTCTGACATGAATCTACGAGCGTGAATAAAAGGCTCATAGGCATTTAAGAACAGGGCACAAGTGGATTTTAGGTTATCTAACTTTAAGCTCCTTTCACAAATGTTTTCCTGTTGCCCCATCACCTTCTTCCTAAACATTCCTGTAAACGGTAGCATATAAATTTGTTATATGTTCATGTTTGACATTAAAGTTGTTAAATCCTTGGAATTCCACAATGTAGGCATGTAAAATACCACTCGTCTCTTCTGCCTCCGTCCCACTGGAATCCGGAAACGAAGAATTTCTCTGCGAAAGTCATCTTCACAGACATTAGCGAAATAGAGCTTTCTACAAATGCACGTTTTTCTAAAAGATCACCAAAGGAATTGTTTGTGCCACAAACCCTTTTTCTTTAAGGTCTTGTAGAATGAACTAGATTCTTGCTTCAGCTGCAGGGAATTAAAGTCTACTGCATCCACCTCCCAAAAGCTTTCCCTAACTACTGGGATACAATTTTCTGGAAGAGAAAGACACTTTGCATGTCTCCCATTGAACTTGTGCCACTTTGCAGCAAGGAATACAAGATTTAATAGGCCGAAGTCAGACCACAAGAGGAAACCCACAGGTTAATTAGGACTGGAAGTGCTGAGATCTCTCTCTGCTCCAGGAATTGTTTAGATGGTGTATCTAATGTAAAACGCATTTCATTACAGGACTCAGTCTAAATTTTGTGAGGAGGAATGGATGAGAAGCCCATTTTTAAAATAAGCATCACTGCAGTTACATTCTGAGAGAAACCAGAAGGACTGGTTTGATCAGCTCTGTTCTGATCATCCCTCCCTACAGAATAACGATTCTACAAGTGTGGCAAAGGGCAGATTTATTTTCTTTCTCTCATGGGAGAGTGTGCAAAAAGACAGCTGAAGCAAAAGTCGCTAGACAATGCTAATTTGGAAAATCCTGCAGCAGTCAATCAGGCTTTGTTTCATTGGTTGATGGTGTTTTGTTGGGAACTTTTATTATTAAAAAGAAAAAAAAAGTGAATTTAGAGAAAGTATGTAACAGCGTGAGAAATTATGTACAATGCAATATGCAAATGTAGCTCATGCATAGTATTCCTAATCTTCTGTGGTAATTACAAGATACAAGTACACTGAACTCAAATTTTAAAATGAAATACTGTCATGCTTTTATCAATTTCTGCTTATTAATGGGATGAATTCTGCTCTCAGTTACACTGATATTAAACCAAGAAACACATTCTGGCTAAACCTTCTATTCAGAAATAGTTTTAATTCATTTATACACATATAGTATTCACACAGTCAATCCCTATGACATATTTCTACGGAACTGAAAAGGACTGAAACTTTCTATACTGCAGCTGTTTAATAGAACACCACATCAGAAATACATTTCTATTAAAATCTTAAGAGCCATATATGTAGGTCATATGTATATATATTGCACAAAAATTCTGTGCAATATGCTATAGCAATTCAAATAAAGGATTTAGTTCACAAAAAAAATTGTGCATTATTTTCAAAATAACGTCTATTGAACCCCAGTATGTTGATCTTTTAAATGTCATTAAAAAAAAAAAGTTGTAGAATTAGGCTTTTTCAGAATGTATCAGTGAGCTAAAAGTGTGATCTTGTTTATAAATTTAATTTCACAAAGGTAAAGCTGTTGTCCATGCTATATTTATTTTTCTCTGACATAAAATTTACATTGATAATAATGTTCAGTGAGTTTTATTTTCCTGTGTGCCGGAGATGGATATCAGTCATGAACTTTCAGATGTTTCAAAAAGTACAAAAATCAGGATTCGACCTTTTAAAGTACATTTGTAAGAATATTATCTAATTCTGTAAGAGAACAGATGGGTTTATTTTTACAAACCATGATAATATTATTTTTTTGCATCATTGAGAAATGGCAGTTAGAAAGGCCAAATTTCCAGACAGCTATGTGTAACACCTTAAGTATTTATTTGCATCCATAGTCACAGTGCAGGTATTATAGCAGGTATTATATAGAGAATAATATATAGGTAAAATAGTACTTTCTACATAAATTTCTCTGACTCTCTCCTCAAAGTTCTGGGCTGCTTAGTTTAGTGTAAAGAGTCAGGTAGCCATAACTTACTATTTCTACTTCTCTAGATGTTGACTCCTCTTCACAGCATTACGTGTCATTAAAGCTGTTGTACTTTACAGAACATATGTGTTTTATCTTGGTTTATCTTGCAGTCAGGCCGTTCTTTCCATAACACAGTATGGCCTTATTATCTTCACTTCTGACAAAAACTTGCCATCGTTTCACTTGGCTACATTCTCCTATGCCCATCTTTCCCCAGGAAAATATTTCTGCCAGCAGATTTGTTCAAAATGGTCATCTTTCCTAGTGCAAATATTGTTCATGCAGTCAGATGGTGGCTATGATTAACTGTTCCTTATCTTCCTTGATCTGTGATGCAGGTGCCACAATACTGACAATTGCAGCAGCTTCTATATGCACTGATGATTTTGTGATATAAATACTTCCCCAAGAACTTATGAACTTTATGTAGATTCCCCAAACTGGCAAATACAGATGTCCCTCATTTCAATTCCTTTCTCGTACTAGAACATATTTCTTCATTTGGACACATACCTTCTGTGAGGACCATAAAACATGAATGAGAACACTTAAATAAAAAGACTCACAGTAGCTCCCTTTGTGGGTAACTCTTGCTCTGGTTTTGTTCTAAGGATTACCTTCTTATTTTTACAGATTAAAACATGTGGTTGATAATGAAATAGAAAATTAAGTGGAAAACAAATGTAATTTGACCACAGTTTTTAAAGAGTAAATGAAATCATGTACCAAGTGAGTTTTGTGTAATGATTTCAACATGGGCAATTCACTCTGTAGTTCCACTAGTCTGGTGGTGCACGAGCAGCAAGCCACGAAAGTGCCCCACTGTCCTCTATGCTGTTTCCCAGAAATTCTTTAAGGGAAGGATCGTGGGAATTGGTGCCATCATTTTAGGCAAACATTTCACTGAAAAAGTGAGCTGCATACAATTGACTGTATGCTCCATTGTCAATATATTCAAGAACACAGAAAGAAAAAAGCTGGGGATATTCAGCCCTGATCCCAGTGCCTCAGGTATTTTCACATGGTGTTATAAAGCCTGGAACACAGCTGGATAATGACTATCCCAATTTTTCTTTACATTCTTTGTCAGCTTTTCACACTGAACTGCCCAGAATGAATAGGGTTTCCTGAGTGCCAAAGTAATTGGGTATCAAATGAACAACCTGAATTGTTGCTAATAACCAAAAGGATGGCTTTTGGCCCCTCTAGCAGTTTATAATAAAGGAAAAAGACACCTAAAACTCAGCATAACTCTTCAGCAATTTCTCAGCCAAACAGAATGGTTAAGAACATGTATCAATCCCTTGCTCTGTTACTCATTAATGACTATTTAGAACACAGCATTTCTGCCTAAGCATTTTCCTTTACACTTACTGCTGATCAAATTTGGAAGGTTTCAGAGGAGAGAAACTTTAGAAAAAAACAAAAGGAAAGCTTAGCAAGGCTTCCAAACAGGAAATTACCTTTCATGTGTGTGTGATTGTGTTTACACATGTATAAGAGAGAGAAGTCCAAAAGAGGTTGGAAATGGTCAGTAAGAGGCACTTATGGTTAACGGGCAGATAGGAAAGCAAAAGGATGTGTGCTCATCAGCATCCAACAGCCTAGAGGAAAAGGAGGTCCTTTGCCAGTAGTAGATCTCACACGACTTGGTGTATGGCTAAACACCAGGGTGATGATCACAGAATTGGGTGCAGTCAGCATCTAATACCCTGCAGCTGTGGAAACAGTAAACTGATCCACTTGGCTCTTGTGGGATTGAGTAACATTGCTCTAACTGTTGCACCTCCAGTGCAGCTGGGCAATAACAAGGCAAGGGTGTTCAAGAAGATTTCCTGTCTATCAGCAGAACTAAGATGGTTTTTTCTCCCTCTCCTCTCCTCTCCTCTCCTCTCCTCTTTCTCCAGCACTGTCTTCATTCATTATCATCATCAATATAACTTTTTTGAGAGTGTAATTCAACATTTATCAATCATGCATCATACACTGTCCTTATGAAATTAGAAGTACGATTCAAAGAAATAGTACCTCCAACTGTGTGTGTATGTTTGTTTATGAATAAGGTATCTGATTGGGCCAAATTTTATACTGCAAAATAACATTATAAGAAAATTTCTGTGTTTTGTTCAGCAAGTAAACCTGCATTACAAATTAATATTTAACACACTTTTATAATATTATTTGAATTATTTTCAGATTCATTCAAAGTTTCGTTTTCCTAAAATCAGCCCTTCATTGCAATATGGCTTTTTTTTAAATCATATAAGATTTTTAAAAGTTATTTTTAAAACAAAGATCAAAAATACTTGGCTTCACAAATATTAAAGTGTATATTGTCTGTACCGAAATGTTTCTAAACTACGGAAAGTAAAGTCTTTCTCTAAAGAGCTTTTAACTGTTTAGGTAAATTAAAAAAAATGTATTAGGAACGGTGAATCAGATCCAACCAATTTTCAGCGTTATTTTCCAGATGGTTATAAAAAATAGGTTCAACTCACTGTTTTTATATACTGTCAGTTATTTGCAACACTGCAGACAAAATATAAAGTGGTTGTAAAAGGCTGACTTTTTCATGTGTTAGGCTTTTAATTCCACTTTCCACTGTCTTCACATAAGTCTAAGACCCTTGGTGTTCCACCTTTCCATTTCAGACTTTATGAGCACTTTTCAGGCAGCAGAGGTATTTTTGCTCATTCTAGGAAAGCAACGTGCCAGTTTTGTTTCTGTATCACACTGAACTTGGTAGATTTTAACTGCTTAAATCAGCATGATCCTTTTTTCCCTTTTGAATCTGTATGTCCATGAACTTAGTCAGACAAACAAAATGCTTGATTTGGATTTTCAGAATTATCATGCATTTAAAAAGTGGCAGTATTCTATCACAATTTGTGTATTTTTTAGGGAATCATTGAGAAACTTGCTGTACAGGTACATTGCTTTAAGCACTAAGGAAAGTTAGTGAATGAAACCTGGGGATATCCTACATAAAATCTGAAGAATTCTGAAATTGTGACACGTGCCTGAGCTACGCTTCTTATGCTTATCTTCAGATCATTCATTCAATTCCTGATCCTCTCAATTTTTTTTTTATTTTTTCTAAAACCTGTAGAGTATCTGTTTAGTGACTTTACGAAGTCATAGTAAGAGGCATGGAAGGTAGGCATGTTTTAACAGTGTTTATGTTGTACTAGAAGGACAAACTAGAAGGGGAAGTCATGGCTTCTGTATTCTCTGATGCTGTTGAATGGATGTTTTTCCACATTCTCTGATGCTGTTGAATGGATGTTTTTCCACATTCTCTGATGCTGTTGAATGGATGTTTTTCTGAAAGCTAAATATAAGGTACTGGTTTCACTTGGAGCAAATAGATAATAATAATGGTGTTTTAATATGCAGGTGAATATAAAATGTTCTAACTGTGAACCCTAAGGGACAATGAATATATCTAAGCAGTCCATGAAAAAATAGCTAAGAAAAAGAATTTTATTGCCCAGAGGCATAAATTTATTATTCAAAAAGTATCAAGAATCTGGAAACTGAAGCAGAAAGCTTAGGATACGTTTTATATCATAACAGCAAATAAAATGCATATGCAGTTATACTTTGGAAGTGGGAGGGAGACTGTGCTCTTAAGTCCATTCAAACCAACAGAAAGAATAACAGCAACTTTAAAGTTTAATGGGTTTTATGTTGCACACATAATGACTAGATACAATGAGGATAGAAAGAGATCTAAAAAGAGAAAATGTATGTTTGTCTTTGACTAGAATTGTATTTTCCAGAGGAAGTGACTGTACCCTATGAAGTTTATAAAAGACTTCTTCACTCCCTTAAGAATTTCATTGTTTAATTCTACATTCCCTGGTTATTAATTTTCTAATTTTTCATAATATATCCAAAACTGATCTGATGTGATTTGAAGTAATACCTTGGAAAGTGCTACTCTTTGACTTATTGCCAATTTTCAACACCCATAAAAATGGAATTGCTTGAAAGAGTCATAAATTAAACCATTGCATATATCATAAATTGTATCAGTGCCCGAGTTTGTAAGTGAATACTTTCTAGGTATTACAGTTCATCATAATTTTAAAAGGCTGAGATCCTTGAACCAGGCCACAGTGTGTCTGATACTATGATCTTCTTGTAAATATACTTTGTAGACAATTTTTATATTCTTTTGCCTCTTTTTAGGTAGGAAAAAAAAAAAAAAAAAAACTGGAAGCCTTGTTGGTCAAGCCCTGAAATTGCTCAGTTATATTTGATAACTAAAATACCACCTATTAAACTGTAATGAACTGCTGGCCTGGAAGGATAAAATTTGGGATAAATCAATGTCTGGACTTTTTGTCTTCTAAATTCTCTGGGAATATGGTTTTTAAAATTCTCTTGACTTAGGTAGTAAATATTTAAATGATTCCAACATCTAAACGGAGGGGGACATATCCAGAACATACTTTATTGCTGTCATCGTTTGAGAGTGAGATAGTTCTGCAGTACTAGTTACCAGCTTTTCAAGCTCTCCAAGGAAGTTAGAGGATTTGTGCAAAGCATCTAAAAGTAGAGCTCTGTGTGTTTCACTTGTCTTGTTACTCTGAAACCTATAGGACTACCTCTACCCTAAGGCGGAGAGGTAGGAACTCAAAATGTTTTGGTCTTGGCACAAGTGATTCACTATTTGTTTTCTTGACTCCTGTATTCTTAATCAGCACTTTTCACCCAAAAACCCATTACTCGATTTCACCAAGGGTTTAATTAGAAATGTATCTTTGCCCTCTTCTGTCTTCAAGCACTTTTCTATTTTCTTTCAGATTTAATGCACTTGTGCACATAAAAACACATAAATACACCTGCAGGTTAGATTTTTCCTAAAAGCTGTGCATATATACTGGCCTCCCAGGAAACAGAAATTAATAAAATGTCCTAGAAGCTATCTAAACTTGTAGTCCCTATTCATTATTTAAGCTATCAATAAACAAAAAGGAATGTATTTTTTCCTTACCTAGCTTGAATGGAAAGCAGCCAGCTTGTTCTTTATTTTTAGACACTCACACTTAAAACTATTAGAACAATGCAGAAATTTACAGTTTTAGGCCTAATTTACCTAAACATGTGCCTGAGTTTAAATATAGTTGTTTTCAAGAAGAAGTAAGATTATATTTAGCTGTCATTGTTTTTTATTTTAAAAAATAATAATAATTATTAGTGATAGTGCTTGGGGACAGAAAAGAAAGCATTATTTATGTTCTCATCAGATCAAATTCTACCTCCACTTTGACCAAAAATACAAAATCTACTTGTAAGACAGCAACTATTTAAATATTTCATTGCAAATTGACTTTACTGTGATTGTGCCTGCTGAAGCTCCCCCTTCTGGAGTCAAGTATCCATGCGGGAATTTCAGATTCAGATTGAAAACACTCAGGTCCCCATGGCTGCAGAGTGGAGCCTGAGAACACTATCCGGGCTGACCCCAAAGGCTCTAAAAGGAGCAAAGAAGGAGAGTGGCCTTTTTTTAAAAAAAAACATCTTAACTTAAAAGTCAGTTTCACTTTTTCTGTTACTTACAATGCCCAAAGCACAGCTATGTATTCACTTGAAAACAGAGTATATTGAGTGAGGTTGTGCAGGTTTTGTCCTCAACCTAATGCTGATTGATGATTTCCTTAATATTTCATTATATTTTCAGGTGACACAAACATGAGAGTGCTTTGGAGGGCAAGATTAGAATTCAAAATGTTCATGATAAACAGAGGAAAAAATAAGGAGCAATTAGTGAGGAAACATATAGACAGGTGCAATAGACACCAAATAGGACAACGATAATCAGCTGCACAAATACAGAATAAAACTAAATAAAGAAGATAACAGTTACTCAGAAAAAAAAAAAAATTGGGAGGCTATAGGGGATTGTAGCCTGAAAATATGCCAAAAGTATCAGTCTGTTGCAAAAAATGCAGGCATTTTATGTGAACATGATGAGCAAGTGAAAGTACAAAACAGTCCTTCCTCCCTGTTTGGAGCTGGCAAGACTCCAGCTGGAAAACTGAACAGAGTATTGGGCATTCATTTGAAGCAAAATGTTGGCCAAAGGAAACAACAACAGTAATAAATCTAAAAATCTCAACTACTTTGAAATGAAATATTGAAAGACCTGGCTTAGCTTAAGCCAAGAGTAAGGTTTAGGAAGTGAAGGAAGAAAGGAGGAGGGAAGCATATATATATTTAAATACAGATGCATGTATTTATATATAAGCATACCTATGTATCTCTATGCAGATACAGGCTACTGCAAAGAGGAAAAATCAGTTTTCTGCTTCCAGTCAAAACTACCAAAATTCTTTCAGCAAAAAAAAAGAAATTCAAGTGATATATTAACAAAAATATTCTTATGTCATTAATAACAACTCAGTCTGTCTGGTGATATTAAAAAGTTATTGGCCATATTTTAAAACAAGTAGGGCAAACACATGCCAGAATTGACATAGGCTTAATCATTTAAGTCTTGGGGAGAAAATAGAACAGAGATTCTTCAGGCACCCACTTCTGTTGAGTATAAAAATCTCCTTACAACTGGAGTTAGATGTGCCTTATATTTTTCTATTACTTCCAGATGTATGCTTGTTCCTAAGGAACTTTTCTTTGTAGCAATATTAATCACTTATTAGGATTAAATATTTTCAGATATAAAAAATTAATGGTTTGTGTTTTTCTGAAAATTAACAAAACAAAACCAGCAAAACACAAGTTTCTAGTGTCGTGTATGTCAGGACTAATATTACAAAATTTACTTGGAATAGAAAAAATAATAAAGTTCAGAAATAACAGAACACCTCTGTTAAAAATAGAGGAGGGTTCATAGAATCTAAAGCTAAGATTTGGCTCTTAAAATATGCCTTAATGCACCTTGTAAAGTAAATTATCAATTTATTAATAGACTGTGCACTAAAAATTAGGGAGTGAAAAGATACAAAGATGTTACGTTTCTACAAGTATGATTGTGTAGGGTTAAAGCTCAGATGCTAAAAGTTGCAAGGGTCCAGAATTTTGGTTTTCATCTACTACTGCAGTAGTCCAAATAAAATTAAATCAAAGTTTTTTTCTCTTTCCTCAAAACCTGAATTCTTCCCCCTTTTACTCCATCCCCAACATAATTTTTCTCCTTTCTGCTTCTTTCTCTTGGTCGTAAATTTAACGCTTCTGAGATGTCTAGTCCTCTGTCAAATTCAGTTGACATTGCTATTTTATATTACAATTGTCAACTGACAGCTAGACTTTTCAGTAAAAAGTTGCTGGAAACAGACACAAATGTATACAGAATGGAGCACGTTCTTGAAGCACCTTTCCATTGGAAAAGCCAGTTAAAAATACAGCTGGGCTCTCAAGTTCTCAGTTTAAGAAAGTCCTATGTCTCATCCACATTATTCTTGTGGCATAAATAGTTAATAGCATGAAATTCAGACAGTCAGAAAATTAGATTGCAATTACTTATATTTATTTAAAGGATGAGTATAGAATACATCAGCTTTTGTGTATATCAAGTTTAATGAAGCTTTTCAGTGAAGGCTATTTGTACATACCACATTGTTTTTCATGCAATTCTTTGCACTGATTAAGAAGATATTAGTCTTCCCTCTGTAGTCTGGTATCTCAGTCATCCGAAGAGGCTTAGCATGGGTTTGCATTTTTTCCGTGGACGGATTCACATGAGTTAGTAGAGATTAGGAATTTTCTTTTATATGTCTTCTCCAGAAGAGAGCAAAGGGAAGGCCGTTGTGTGCACGCATCTAACTTTTGTTTCTCTAATTAGGGAACTTTTACATCACCTAAATGCTACATCTGTGACTCCTTTGAATTCCCAGTGGTGGTGTAGATATTAAGGAGATGATCTCACTGCAGAAGCGAAGTGTTTTGCCATTTATTTGCAAGAAAGACTCTTCTCACAAATACCACCAGCAGATGAAGCTGTAAAACTTTTAACATGTAAATCACAGTGGAAGCATTTTCACATTATTTTTTCACTATTATGAAATATTTTGCTTTGGTCATGGAAATACTGACAATGAAAACTTCAAAAATACAGAAATGGATAACGGAAAGCAGAAGCTGATCTCCTGCCTTCACTGTTATTTATCAGATATGCTTCTTCCCCATTTCAAACCAAACCCTACAGTTGTCATCTCTCACACATTAAAATAAACAGAATAGTAATTGGAGAGAATGCAATTTTAAATAGAAAATTGAAATAGAATTTTAAATACAATTTTAAAGTGAAACTAAATACAGAAGACAAATTTTCCTTTGGTGCTATGAAGTAAAAATTTTCCTAGTCTCATAAATTATGACTTAAAATTAAACCAATCCCTTTGAGAAGCAAAAGAGGGTAAAGCAAGTGAACTGTTCTGTGTAAAGTCACCGAAGAGGCCAAACTAGAATATCAAAGTGAGAAATCTGTTAGTTAATAAAGTGTCCAAGGTCCATTACCTGTCCGTAAGTGTGAGTGGCATGGAACAGAGCACATCTTCACAGCTAAGCTGCCTTATCAACCAGTCTATATGACATCTGGGGAAAGATCCATGGACCATGGTATTTCCCAGACTGTGCTCAAGCATTACCAGTGCTTCTTGGCGTGTAGCAGAAGCTGAGCCGAGGAGCATGGCATACTTTAAAGCAGAACTGATGGTCACAAGGATAGAGCTAAAGTACCTGGGTCTTTTAATTTATTGATATAGTCATAGTCCTTGTGTCCCAGTGCAAAGCATTAGGTATTAGGTTATTTTACCTCAAAAATAATCCTATAAAGTAGTGTAAATACCTAGTTCCTAGATCAGTCTTTCAATTTTTAAGTAGAATTTGCAGGCATAGAAGCATTACCTGAATTTTGATGTTTCCCCAGCTTCAGAAAGGTTCTCTCAACCTGACTTCTATGTTGGACATAATGTAATAGATGGAAATTTTATTTTCACTGAAGTTTTTTCACTGGGAGTTTCTTATGTGATCTTTCTTATGTATTCTGTTCTCAAAAGATCAAAAGTAGTAACATGAGTTTTCTTTTCGGGCCTTTTTTTTGGTTGGTTTGAGGTTTGTTTCTTTTTGGTTTTGGGGGATTTTTTTTGTGGTGGAGGGAATGCTTTGTGTTACTCCTGGTAAAAGGAACTAACTAACAAATAAAAACACAACACAGTGTAGTTTTATGTCAGTTTTTTTTTGAACATGTAGTAAATCTGGTGCACAATAATTACTGTCAAGCTTGATTTTTATTTCAGTTTAGTGTTAGTTCAAATCTAGAAGAAATTCCAAAAAAAAAACCACAACCAAAGATCAGACTGTGAAGCACACCTAGCATCTTTTAAGACAACTTAACTTTTTAAGCAAATTTCTTCTTCTCATTGCCCATTGATATTTACACTAAGATGATCTCACTGCAGTGTTTCTTTGATGAAAAATATCCCTGTGATGATGGTCACAGAAGCAGTTGAACTTGAGGTTAGCTGATGAACCTGTAGAGCCAGCTGGTTCTCTTCCATTTGTTCCATTAATCTGTTTGTGACTTTTCTGCACTGACATGTGCTTTCACTTTGTCTTAGCGTGATGTTGAGTTTGTGCTTTATCTCAGACTAATTTTATACATGGCAGTTGGCACGGAAAACAAGTCTTGAGAGAAACAGATCACACAGCATGGGGAGATGAAGAAGCAGGAATACCGCACTGGGTTGCAAGTTTGGGTTGAACTGACTATGTTATCAATCACAGCTTTCAATAACACTGGTCCAGTAGTAAATGCTTGCCATGACATTGGTGAATTCGGTTCAACAGAAGCAAAACTGAAACAACAAACAAAATTGAAAAAAGAACCACCATGGAAAATTACAATTTTTCAGGGACCAATAGGAGAGTTCTATGTGGAAGAGGATAGCCTGAACGAGAATTTTTGGATGGGGTGAACATAAAGCAAAATATCAGGTCTAGAGATATTAACATATAACACATGACAGTACTGATTTTGCTAGTAAACACATAACACTAGAGCTATTCTGGCAAGCATTCCCAGCCAACACATAATAGAACTTTTCTTCCAAAAAAGTCATAGTTATTTCCTGAATAAAATGTATTACTTGAGCAGAATGATTTTTGGCTACTATATTTGCCTTATTTTACGAAGGTCTAGATTGTATAGTTTTGTGAGGTGTGCAATTTTTCCCACATTTTTTAATTAAGATAGTTCAGCTTGCAAAACTTAAGAGCATGGATCATGGTTAAGAGAGAGACAGGAGACCAAACAGTCCTTCTGTTGTAGGTACTAGCAGCAGAGTGATAGTGTTGACGTCAATAAGAACAGGAAACTGCTGAAGCAGAAGAGCACAGATTTAGAACTTAAATCCATACGATTAAATCCATGCAGTCCTGAACAATGGATGAGACACAAGAAACCTAAAATATGAACTGCAAATCATTGGAATGAAAACGGGGGGTCTTTGCTTAACATTACCAGAGAACGCCCTGTCACACACACACACACACACACACAAAGAGATAAAGAAACAAGCTGGAAATGTGTAGGATGCGTGGAGAATGTAATGCATGATGAAGAAAGTAGTCCACAGAAATGAATAATAGAGAAATGTTTAAAGACAGTCAGCCAAAAGACAAATGAGTTAAAAATATCAAAAAAAGAACATCAAGTTTAAGGAAAAATTGAGCAAGAATGTTGAAAACCAGCAGGGAGGACAAGGAGAAAGAAGGAGTATGGGCTGCAAGATGCTGTTAGAGTCATTTCAGACAGCAGCTTCAGTGCATGAAAATGACAGGAACCGATTTGGAAGTAGTCCAGATCAACTTGGCAAAAAGAAATTTGAGACAACAGCTATAATCATCATGTTAAGTGAGCTTAGAACTGAAAGGCAGGGCATTCCTAAGGTGCAGGGATAAACCTAAGAGAGGAAAGCTTAGGGGAAAACTATTTGAATGTTAAAGGCCAAGAAACAGCAAGAAGGTCCAAATGAGCAGGAGGTGCTGTAAGGCTGGACTCTGCAAGAGCAGAACTGTAGAGGTCTCCAGAAAAATTAAATATACCTTTCTGAATTAGTGTAAGCATGGAAGATTATGAACTGACTTACATGAATTATTACTCTGCAATGTGAATGATTCATGAAGTAAAAAAGTCCTTTTTTAGCATGCATGGAGAAAAGAGGAGCTGTTTAGCATACAGGGAGAACAGCAGAGCTGGCATAACGGAGCAACATGAGGAGTACTAAGCTGTTTTCAAGACGAAGTAGAGAGTAGCAAAGCTGTCGTGTGACTGTAAGAGGACCTGCTCCCAGACTGGACTAACTGCTAACTTAAAACATTTAATACATGTTTGCTTATTAATAAATGTTTGCTCTTTACAGTGCATATAGGTGAAGTTATTATTTTCTATTTGAATATAGTATTATTTTTTTTTCTAGAAAGAGTAAGGTAAATCTACTAATACAAATAGCATATTTCCTTGAAGGGAAAGAAACCCCCTTTTACTGTCGTTCGCCTACACTTATTTGCATTTCTGTACGTTATTTCAATAGCTTTAATGGAATTAGTCAAAAGCTCTTTCTGCTGCACCGCTTGGAGGGAAATGTAGGAACAGAGAGGGAGGCACTGAGGCCCTGAGAACAGCAGGAACAGGAACAGAGCTTACATAGCAGGTTACAAGGCCCCAGGAGTGTCTCTTCATGAACGCAGCATGGCTGATATTAAGCAGGTTGAGAGGCTGTCAGCTTGAAGAAGGAGTGAGCCTAGGGACAGTCACTTAAGTTAAATGCTAGAGAAGCCATTAGCAGCAAAGCTCTTGAGTTTGTGCTGCCAGGAGTAAAGAAAGGATGGGAACTGCTACTTGCATAGATACCCTACAATTAGAACTTGATTTCCCATAGATCTTTTATGCTTAGCAGGCACTGCTCCCTTGGCTTATCCATAAATATCCTTTCTTTTATTTCCTCCTGCTCACTTGCATTCTTCTTTTGACTTTCACCCCATCATAAAATATATCTTTCAGAGCCATGTAAGATCACGCTGCTTGAGGAGTATTTAGAGGGGGAAAAGTACTTTTGTTGCAATAGACTGTATTTTCCCCCAGAAAACTAAAAATACATGTGCCACTTCGTGTTCCACAAATATCCTTGTGAATGGCGTTAAGGGAGTATCTAAAGGAAGAAGGGGTTAACAGATATCTGGCTGACATCATTATTCTGAAATACATTTTGTAATCAGTTAACCAGTGCAAAAAGATAAATCTGCATGCACCATTACAGAAAAAAGTAGAATCCTTTTACTGTACTACACAGTGTAATGGGTCAGCTTCCAACTTCAAACACACACCTCCACATTTCTTGAAAATTTCCAACACAACTACAAAGCCATATGTTTAGAGATTCACAGAAATACTCAGCTGGAATTAGAATGTGATCCTTAATATCTCAAAAACGTCAAACTGACTATGTTCATTGTGGCTAAATGTCATATGAAAATAAACCTGAACTGCTGTAAGACTGTATGAGTAGAGTATTTCCATATATTGGCATGTGACAAATCTCACACTGAGGGTGTGTTTATAGCAGAAGTTTACCCTGTATCCCTGCTTTCTGATTACAAAATAATGAGTTTTCACAAGCAGTTCTCTGGTGCAGTGAGAGTGATCATTCATGCAAGTAATGGCTCGCTTGCATGAGGGTGAGGTTAACAAACTGACTTTTCTCTGTCCGTTAATGTCTGATCTGTTAGCAAGAGCTCTATTTGCAAAATATCACCAGTTCAAAATACTTTTGTCATCAGCTTTAATACATTTGCAATAAGTATAATTTCCTTTAACAAATAGTCAGTATTGCTTTTTGCTATTAGCAAAAAGGCATGGTAAGTATGTGCAAAATGTCATATTCTTAGGAGAAAATAAATAGGAATGCAAGAATTGCTAAGCTGGTCAGATGAAAAGGGTATATAACTCAAAAAGCTGTCTCAAGTAATGTCCAGTAATCGGTGTTCTGGGAAAGAGTATGAGAATTAGCCAGCCTGAGAGTGGCTATTTCCTGGTATAGCATTTTAGCTTCCATCTAGACACAATTATAGTCTCTTTTGTTTGTTCAATTCCAAAACTGAAGTCTTAATTAAAAACAATAAGAAGAAATTGATTTTTTTTTAATGAAACATGGTTTCACAATACAGAATTAACTAATTAGGGAAGTTTTACACTTGCTCTCCCTCAATAAAGGTGGAATTTTTCGTCTTTTGAAATTCTGTTTCATTTTCAAATCGTTCTGGACACAAACAGACATACTGACAATGAAATGGAAGAGTGTTATTCACTGTGCTCTTCTTCCTGTCATTCAACTGGGAAAATGTATGCAGCCCAGCTAGGGCCTTCAACTTGGAAAAAATCTCAAATTGGGATAGAGCAGGGAAATAGGGAGAAGTGATATTTCTAACATAAATAGAAAGTTTTACCAAGCAGATGAAAACATGAGAAGATTGCCAAAAGTATTAATTTTGTTTCTCTTAATTTAAATATTTTAACTACTGTACATTTTTATCATGTAGTAATGAAAAAAAAAAAAAAAGAGCATCTATCTTAAATGTTCTGGTTGTATTTCCAGCATATTATACAAAAGATGTCAATCACTCCCATAATAACAAATATTGTTCCAAAAGGCCTTGTCTTGTCAAATAAGCTCTGATAACACATCTGTGCTACTTGTTTTAGTCTCTGGATCTTCTTTTCCATGTTCTGCCATACTCTTGAATATGCCATCATGCTGTAAAAAAAAAGAAATAGACTTACCAACCAGTAGAGAAGTTTTAAAGATGAATGAGGAAGTACTGGAGTCTTTAGATAATGACAGTGCTTTAAGTGAACTCCAGCACTGAAGTGTCAAATCAGAAGACAAGAAAAGGCAGAAAAAGATCAGAAAAAAGGTCACCCAGTCCAGTAACTGAAAAACCTCATCCTTAACTCCCCTTCTGCTGGATTTAACTTGCCATGTTCCCACCTAGTGTATTACAAGGTGTACTGACTCTTACAAGTAAGAAGCAAACTCCATTGGGTAAGGGCTACTGAAAGACAATGGCAATGCTCAGAAACTGTTCTTAAATGTGACAAGTGCAGTCTTATGCAGATTTCATAATTTTGAGATATCAGGGAAAGAATTGTCAGATTTAAATGTAAAGCTATATCAATATTTTCAGCGTCTACTAACTGATCTTTATTTAATTATAGTTCATCTTTTAGTGAAGACATTAAATTTCTACTTAATGATTTCAGGTTCTGGCAGACATACAAGCAGAGGATACTTGTTCCAAGAAAACTATACCAGCTCTTTCAGCAGTCAATATTTTCAGAGGGCTCGGATTTTGCACAAAATTTTAGTCAACTGTTAATTATCAAAATACAGTAAAGAACAACAGGTACTACTTAAATTTAATAATTTTCATTTTAAAAAGCTCATCCAAACAAAACATAGTCTTGATTTCATATAATATAGGCTTCAACTTTATACGCTACTACATTTGAGATTGAAGAATGAGTGAGCAGAAAATATGTATTTTGAATAAAAGGCTAACTTACTAAAAGCAAAAAGACATGATATTCACACTGTCATTAATGCAGGAGTAACATTCACAAGGAATATTGATAATATATTTTGTTTAAGAAACAGTTAAATACTAACTACAGAGAATTACCTTTTATTTAACTTCAGACTGACATTTTAGAAGTGGATACAAAATTACTAATTAAATAACAGGCTATAATTGGAAAGTGAGAAATATAATTTGCAAAGTAATGGCATAAGCATATAAGTAGGGTACTATGGAGAAATCCCAGCTAATTTAAAGAAACAGTTCTGGTTACATAATGAAGACTACGGAGCTGAGTAAATCTGCCTTAAACCAAGAAGCTTCATTTCCAGTCCAAGGGAATTTAATCCTGAGGCAAGGTAATCTTTCCCCAGAATAGTCCTTTATTTGCATGTTGTTGCCCTGAGGCATTTATCTCCAGTCTTTTGTCTTAAGATTCCCTATTTTGGGTTACTTCACTGGTGTATTACTACCCTCAGTCTCAATTGACAGAAATAAGAATATGAGAACTGCTACCTAAACTAAAAGACTCAGTAGCAGTTCATAGAGTGTAAAACTGGATGCCAACAAGCTACAAAGTGTAATCTCAGTTATCCCACAGATTTGACATTATGTAAATGTTAAGAGAAGTCCAGTACTTCAAATTTCACTTCTGAGATGGTGCTAATGCCTCACACAATTCCATGAAGAATAACTGAGGTGTTTGGTAGCAAGTGATGGCTGCCAGACATCTAATTTCCTTACATTATTGCACTGAACTTTAGTTCAAAATTACTGTTTCGATCATTCCAAAGGTTTAAACAAAAGGATGGAAAATTCACCAAACTCCTCATGATTTTTCCTTTCGAAGTACCTTATTTTCATATTTTTTTGCAGTGTACCAAACAGATAGAGGACTGATTGAGCCCCAGCTTTACACTGCTGTACACACAGCTGAAAGCCATTTTTGACTTGTGAGATGGAGTTGTGAAGGACAATTAAATAATTATGGTTTTTATGGTATCACACTGATCACCTCACAACATGACAGCTGGCTGTAGAAATGGACATTGTGTGTTCTGTCATGATGAAAACCATCCTGGTTTCAGTACGCTAGCTCTCTATGAGGAGGACACTATTTTTCAGTGACAGTGAATGATGTGCAAATGTCTAAAATTATCAAGCAATTTTTACATTTTCAATTACATACAGCATTTGACAATTAATGTTTTGTTAATAATCAGGTTCACAGTTTGATTTGGCTTCTAAAGCATATAGGTTACCCACTACCTATGTAAAATGATTTATTATCCACTGAATCCCTAGTCATACTCCAGTTTTTATATCTGGCTTACGAGAGTTGACTCCTGGCAGTTAATTCATTCACTTCAGCCAAATTAAATGACTTTTTCCTACATTGCTTGGCTTATTTGCAGACAAGGCCCCCAAGTGGTTCTGATTTCAAACATCCTTCTAGTATATTTCATTTTCTTTTTGTGTTTTGTTTTTTTTTTTTATTTTTCTTTCCAAGCTCAAATTATTTTTTTTCATATCTATCTTACTTAATTTTGACAGTTACACTGACACAGTCTTCTTTGAATTATTTTTTTCTGTTGTTACCTGCTCATGCCTCTTAGAAAGCATTATAACCCGGTGTATCAAAGCACTGAAAACCATGAGTTGAGTCAGCTCCCAAAATAGTAGACATCAGGAGCAGAATTTAACAAACAAACTCCCAGATCTTGGCAGAGTGTTTATGCAGTTAAATCAGCTGTAAGCATTGTGTTTCCCAGCCATGTGGTCCACAGTGATACAAAGTCTACAGTCTATTCCCTACCCAACTTCTCTTGCTTCTGGAAAAGCCTAGAAATTACATTAACTGTAGCACAATCAGAAGCCCTTAGTGTTGGTAATATCCACAAAAGCACTTTCTGGACTGTCTCCATCTTCCAACACACCAGACCATCTCACTCTTCTGTTCTTTAGACTTATCTGCATCATCCACCCACTTCTCCATTAGCCATCTACTCTAGCCATAGGTAATTGTCTTTTACTTAGCCCCAATCTAGAATAGGATGAATGTATGTGTAGGTGAGGAAACTGGTGACTTTTACCTGTTAGAATGATTCATACAGGAGCTAGTTTTGCAGCCCAGATCTCTTGGCTTTGTATTACAACCAGAAGACTAATCTGCCAATTTTCACCTTCACAAAAAAATGTTTATGCATTTCATAGCTGTCTATGTGACAGATGCTGTGATTTCCCTGACTCCATCTGTTTCTGCTGCTAAGTTAGACGCCCACTAGTGATAAAAGGTGTCAGGTTTCTCATCAGAGAAGTTGTCCTTACCACAGTAGTATGCAGAAGTCAAATGAGATGAAATCATCTGAAAACTTTTTCACTCTTATGTGCAGAGCAATTGTTCCAGACTGGTAACCACCTTTCCTGAAGGCAAACTTCAAAATTCATTCCTTTCCTGCAGAACTGGCGGGTGGGTAGTTATGCCTTTTTTCTTTCTGTAGCCTTACTGGAGCAACTGGAACCGTGTGTAATACTATATCATGTCAAGGTAATTGAGTTATTCATTGCATATCAGATTATCTGATGAATTTCACCATTTTTTGCAAAATAAATTATTCAAGGATGCATTAGATGAACAGATCTAATTTCAGGTACAAGTGTTCTATAAATTTTATTCTTTTCCCCCTTTTGAGAAGCTCACAGTCTAACAGCTCCATACTTGAAAATGTAAATCTATGACTCACACCTTAAACACCACAATTTAAAGTACATGGGGAGATACTAAGGCGAAGCAAAAGACTCCCATAGAAAAGCTGTAAATAAAACACTTAAACTTGTCTAAATCTTTTACTGCTTAAGCATTCTACATGTCTTCTGTGTGCAAGACAGTGTCTTATTTTATTAATTATTAGCATCAGTAAAGGATTGGATCCAGCAAAAGACTGAGGCATCAAATGTTGACTAATTTACCCCTTTTCATCAGATGAAGTAAATTGAGTTCAAATAGGCAAGGAGTTACAACTAGTTGTGACCAGGACAGAGACCATTGTACAGTGTAATCATTGTGAAAAGACAGCAATGAATGGAAACTTTCCTGAAGGAGGTAGAAGTATGAGGCAAAGATAATGACTGTGGAAATGATTTGCATTCTGAAGTGTTAAGAATATGCTTGCAGTTTGTTCTAGGAGCTTTAATCAGAAAAGCAAACTGTAAGTAACCTAACAAGGAATTTATTGCCATGTTCCCTCTGAGAATCAAACCCTTTTGTTTATGAAACAGGTTTTTTTAAAAGAGAAAGGGGGAAATCTATATTTTAATGAAAAAAGGGACATCTGAAGTGTTGCATGTTGAGGAACTAGTAAAAGAGATGTAAAAAGGACCTATGAATTGTTTTCAAATTACAAGGAAGATAACACAGCCAAGTGGTCTTGGCCTAAAATTTCAGTTACATTATTTTGTCTCTTAGCTTGGGAACCTCTCATGAATTAAAATACTTAATATTTTTGTGTCAGAGTGATTCAAATCAGACACTCTTTGGCAATAAAAATGCACAAAGTGAATACTTCTTTATTCTACTACGCCCATAGGAAAACTACATTACAAACATTTCAGTATTTAAAAAATTAAGACCACCAATATATTCTAAAATTTATAAACTTTAAAGATCCTTAATTAATTACAAACAAGTTTCAATATTTATGTGATTTTAAAAATATTGTACATTTTAAGTTCCACATTTCTTAAGTTTTGCTTCATTTTTAAGGAATATATACAGGAATGAGCATTTGTGCATTTGCTCACCTTTAACTTCAGTCTAAAAAACAGCTTTTCTTTTGGACTCTTTCGTTGAACATTGTTTAAGAAGAAGAAAATACAAACTTTATTATTCAGGGGAAAACTTCACATTTCAAGAGTCTTTATAGCTTAATATCTTATTTGACAATAAGGTAAAGGTTATTTCATCATGTACAAAGTAATTTGCTCCCTTATTATACTTTAAATTTGAGGTATTATAAAGTTTTCATACACACAAATCAAAGGAAATCAAAGGAATATTAAAATATATATTTGCTAGCCAGTGAAAACTGTATTAAGTATTGGGCTTTCAATGACTTAAAATGGAAAGATAGGACTAAAATATCACATAATACTTTTCAATTTACCTTGTGGAATAGGATTTCTGATAGATATTTTATTACGAAGTCATAAAGTTCTGTCGATCTTCTGTCCTTAATTGCTTTCCTGCTATATCCCGGAAGCTGGAGATTTTGCATTTCCTGCAAAAAAGGTATAATTTATGGAACAAAATATAGACTTAAATATCCAGTAAATGGATTTAAGCATATAGGGGACTGTCAAAATGCCTAAACTAAAATTCAGGACATTCCACTTAAAAGAAAAAAAAAAAACCAAACATTTTTATTGTGAGCATCATCAAACACTGGAACAGGCTGCCCAGAGATGAGGTTGTGGAACTCTTCACCCTTGGAGACATATAATCTAAATGCCCTTTCCTACTCAAATAAATTTCTTCACCTTTCAATCCCTGTGTGCACAGACAACAGGCTATTTCCCTAAGAAATTTCATTACGTATTTGTCTGTTGTCATCCTTCCTCTCATACCAAGACTTAATGATTCACTCTTTACAGATATTTTTTCCTGTATGTTGTCTTTTCTAAACTTCTGCTCATTCTCGCAAACCTCTGGATTGTGCCTAATTAAGACCATTTCTGGGCAGTGGAAAGATTATTTTATTTCTCACATTTAACATTATTATTTATGTATCACGGGGAAAATGGTTTCCACAACAGCATGACATAGTTGACTGATGATCAGTTTAAGAATTAAAATATTTCCTGAGTTACATTCTGCAGAACTATCTAGACAATCATTACACATGTTGCAGGTGGAGGCTATTCTTACTAAATGTAGTCACTTGCTGTCCTTCTTACTAATTTTTTTCCTATTTTCCAAGCATTTATGCAGTTTATCATGGTCATTTGGAATTATGCTCCTGTCCTCCAATGTGCTTCTAACTTTTCCAGGTTATTATCAATAAATAAATGTACTCCCAATTATTGTTAAAAAAAGAAATAGTATCAGACCCAGAGCAGACATCTGCAGAAACCAGTTTCATAAAATCTTTGATAGCTAACAGCACTCAGCTATCCTTTCTTTTCCGGTGCTCTGTCCACCCACTTTACAACAAATCCTACTCTAATTGTGATGTCAACTAAAGCTGTATTAGGAACCTTAGAACAACCAAGAAAAACTACATATTTCACTTTTCTCTCTTCCACAAGGAATAGTTGGAAATAATTGTGTTGATTTAACATGATTGTTCTTAACAAATCTATGTTGGCTGTTACTTACTGCTTTATTATCTTCTAAATGTTTATAAGTAGATTGTTTGATTTTTATTCCAAAGCCTGAATTTCAGTATACACTTTTTATCTTACCACCTGAGGTTAGGTACCACATCTTTTTCCAGTTCTTTGATGTTTCAGTTGTCCTTCTTCATTTCCCAAAGATGACTATTAACTAGGCTGAAATTATTTTAGTCAATTCCCTGAAGGCAAAGTCTATTCAAACTCTAGTTTATCCAAGAATTTAACATAATTTTTTTCCTATTATAACTTAAATTTTCATCCTTAATATGATTGTTACCAATTGTTAGTCATAAGCCACAGTTAAATTTTATAACAGAAGAAAAATACAAAAGACAATGGCACTTCTGGTGTTCTCAGTGTTTTTTTCTTATTAGCTTTCCAACCTGCTGACTAATTGACCAATTCTTCTTACTGCTAATGTACTGAGTCAAAGCATTTTTATCTCCCTTTAAAATTCTGGTAAGCTGTGTAGCTTGCAAATTTCATGTGCATTTCCATTTTTTATTTGAGCTTTTCCTCCTCCTGGATAAAAACTTTGGAGTCCATGTTTCTGTGTTCATTAAAAACAGTAAAAAGATGCAGATTTAGTCCATAGCATTAAATTAATCTCACCTAGCATTAATTATTGAGAAAGTCAAGCTACTCTAGGACAGTTTCATATGTTCTTCCTAAAGTAAATGAAGAAAAGTAGATTGAGATGAGGACATAATCTTATGACACATCCCGTTCTAAATTTGGTCTCTGAGATAAGGAGGATAAATTGTCCTTTGGAAAAGCTCATTGCTGTTGATAGTCACAAACTGTGCTCATCACACCCACAACATGGTTCTGAACTTCAGCAAATGTGAGGGATCCAGATCTAGTGTTTTATTTCTAGCTGTGTAACTCTTATGAAATTATCTTAAACCGCCTTACAAATATTAGTTAACTTAGGTCACAATATCTCTGTGAAAGAAGGAAATAAAGACTGAAAAACCCATCTGTTCTCCATCATAAAACAATGCTACTCAGCACTTTAGGACAAGAAATATTTTGCATCTAACTCGATATGTAAACAGAGTAGAGAATTAGGAGAGATGGACAGAAAATGACCTCAAAATGAGAAAGGCCCGAAATAAACCATAATTATGATTTAAATCTTAACTACTTTGTTCTGAAGAATGTAATCTGTGATTTCTAATGCAAAAAAACTGTTGGGACTTTGTTTTTCTGCTGCTTCTTCAGCTAGGCATTTCTAGCACTGTACAAGCACTTCGTATCATTTTGTAAAAGCATTTTTGTTTTAATACCTATATTTTCATAGTTACTTGCTCCATGTCCATAATAAAGTCATTCATTTGCTGCTGAGCATTATGATGAACCTCCTAATATGAAGACCTAACTGTCTTATCTAAGCTAAAATTTTATTAAAATGTGCTACTGCTGTCTGTGCTACTGATTAATAATATTTTTGAAGGTTTCAGGCTTAGGAACTGTCTATTTACAATAGAAAGACATATATTCTATAAGACATACAACATTCTATAATCTATTTAAAATATTTCACAGAAGAGACCTCTGGCTATCTGCTTAAGACACATTCAAATCCCTTCTTTTTCTCCAGCTACCTAGAGCTGGTGGCAATGTAAAGTAAGCATCAGATATTTTTGACAGTACAACTCTGGCTGTAGGATGTCCTGGAAAAAGAGAGGTTTGAGGCATTATGAATGGTGGCTTATCTCAGTCTAAATCCAGATCAAATCCACTGAAATGTGTATTGTCTTCAGGAAGATGGTGAGATTAAGAAAGAGGAAAACAGTTGTATAATCTCCTAAACTTCATCCTCAGTTATGGGAAAGGGAAAGAATTCTTCATATTGTCACCTTAGGGCACAATTTAGTGGGGTCAGTATCTTCCACAGTGTACAGAACAGTCCTAGACTTGTAATTATCCATGCAAGGGGACTTACTGGAGCTTATTCGAGCTTCCCCTGCCCCTTGCCCTTGTCCTATGGCTTTCATAGAATCATAGAATCATAGAATCGTTCAGGTTGGAAGAGACCCTTGGGATCATCGAGGCCAACCATCTACCCTACTCTACAAAGTTCTCCCCTACCCCATATCCCTCAGTACCGCATCTAAACGTCCCTTAAACCCAGCCAGGGATAGTGACTCAACCACCTCCCTGGGCAGCCTGTTCCAATGCCCGACCACTCTCTCTGTGAAAAATTCCTTCCTAATGTTCAATCTAAACCTACCCTGTTGGAGCTTGAAGCCGTTCCCTCTCGTTCTATTGTTAATTACCTGTGAGAAGAGACCAGCCCCAACCTCTCTACAGTGTCCTTTCAAGTAGTTGTAGAGAGTGATGAGGTCTCCCCTCAGCCTCCTCTTCCTCATACTAAACAGCCCCAGCTCCTTCAGCCGCTCTTCATATGATTTGTCTTCCAGGCCCTTCACTAGTTTCGTTGCCCTCCTCTGCACTCGCTCCAGCACCTCGATATCTCTCTTGTATTGAGGTGCCCAAAACTGGACACAATACTCGAGGTGTGGCCTCACCAGTGCCGAGTACAGGGGCATAATCACCTCCCTACTTCTGCTGGTCACACGGTTTCCAATAAATGCCAGAATGCCATGGGCTTTCTTGGCCACCTGGGCACACTGCCGGCTCATATTCAGCTGTTTGTCAATTAGAACCCATTTCACCAAGGCACCAAGCAGAAGAAGATGCAGCCAGTGGCCACTGGCATTCACTAGGTGTATTCACTTGTGCATTAGAACAAATTACTGGTGAACATCTTGACCTGCTGCAGCTAAACGCACTAGAACTCATGAGTCAAAACTTTCCATTTCCACCTCTGAAAATGAGATGATAAAACTTTTTGGTTTCTGGTATGTTCTACAAGGCTTAATTGGTGTTTGCAAAGTGTTTTGAGATACTATGATTTAAACAAAGATTCATATGCATTTCACTACTTGTTATTATCTCAGTGAATTTTCTTGAATTTTATGTATAGGAATATTTTCTTACAGTCCTGGCACAAAAAATATAGAAAAACACAGATCAAATATAATAAACTTTTAAAAGTATAAACTATAGTGGGTGTTCAGAACATCAAATGATGGTGGAATTAAGACTCTTCAGCTTGAAGCTGATAAACATATGTACAGATTTTTAGAAGGAGGCTTCATATTTCAGAAAGAAATGCTTAGATATCAAACCCAAACAAACAGAAAACAAAGCTAACTGATCCGTGTGCTGCAATGGTGGATCTGAAATGGTATGTGTCTGTCCACCCACTATTGTACAGGCACTCAAGATACTAGTCATGAAACTATTTTTACCATCATGAGCATGGTCTTTTAACCACCCACATTTGTCTTTTAGGTTCTCACCTGTCAACGATGTAATTCACACCTTCACTTATAGCCCTGACCTAAAGCCAAGAATAATATGAAAGTAACAACATTTTTTTTATTTCATTATTTCTCCTTAGGATTTATTTGCCTCTGTATTTTTTCTAGAATGTTTCTGTGAAATTATTTCTGCAACAGTGTTCTTAAGGAAACCAAGATATCTGAGAAAATGTAATTAAGTTTAAAATATTCTTTAGGAAGTAAATGGAGTAAACTTTCTTTTGGGTTGAATATTGAAAGAAATCCAACAATTTTTATTCCTGTTTACAGCATGGTTCCTACTTTGCACTGATTCTGCATGGGGACACTTCATGAATTAAAGTAGCTGCTTCACCTTAAAGAGTGTCCATCTACTTTTCAGTACATGGTAACTATCAGGATCTTTTGTTCACTTGTCCAAATTAATTTGCTTTCCAAATGATCCATTTTCCAAGTCTCTAGAGAACCCTTTATATTCCGTATGTTCAGACATCCTTCTCATAGCTGTTCATCTATCTTTCAAGTGGATCGAATCCATTAGCTTGGGGGTAGGAAATATTGTTAACATTTACACAAAGGGATCATTAATTAGGGCAGAGTTTTCTTGGAAAGAAGACTACTTGACAACTGTCCCCTAATTATGCTCTTGAACTCTATCATAGCCTTTCTGTCCTCACACAGATTATGATATCATAAGGAACTACTGAGATTACTCAGTCTGGCCTTAAGGTAGGAGTCTTCCATGAATTAATTTTTGAACTAGAACAGCAAGTAGTAACTATAGTCTGAAAAGTGCTAGTTGTAAACAAGGTTAAATCAGGCCATTTAAAGATGATTCTCAGATCATGTATAGTGTTTGCAGGAAAACAAATGAATATATATAGCATCATACTGCAATACACAACACACCTGTTACTTGGCTATAAAAGCCCATGACTTCTGAACCACAGTTTAAAAGAAGTCTAGCTTTGAAAATTCAGAGTCATGCAGCATCTACCATAAAACTGAGAAAGTTAGTGCACTAGTCAGTTACTACATTGATTAATCTGTCACCGTCACTGTTAAAAACTTTGTCCTGTTTCGAGTGTAAATGTATGTAGTTTGAACTGCCAACCATAGAAAAAAAGCCCTGGTGATTTCTAATTATTTTAAATGTAGCAATCGGCTACGAGCATGTTCTTATATCTCAAAGGAGTTAATTCAGGTGTTCCAGCTGAGTATGTGCCACCTTAATTTTTGCTGAGTATATGGGGAGCTTGTGTGTAACTCTTACATATATTACATTAATTTCTCTTACTATAAAACATTTTTAAAAGACTATGGATTCTTTCCAGCTACTATGAAGATACAGAATTGTTACTGCTACAGACTGCTTCAGAAAAGCGTATTACAAAAGTTGCCACCTGGATTAATAGTGTGCACTGAGGGTTCACAGCCTTCACAGCAGGCTGGAAGGTTCCAATGCTCAGTTAAATACGTGCATAGTAAGCATTGCACATCTTTGCCCTCCTCTCCAATGTTTGCTAGTTCTAAGACAAATCCAAGCCATAATGACCACTTTCCACATTGTACAAGGTGTCTTGTTACCACCCCTAGCCTGGGTTTGAGTGATATCTATGAGAAACAACTCTTAACTATATTACTTAGAGAGGAAACAATTTGGTTGCTATCTTGCAACTGCCAGGCACATCATAGCTTTAAGAGTGGACAGCAATATGTCATAATATTAATGTATTTCTGATAATACCTGTGCAGCCATTGAGGAGCTACATTTACTAATAGCAGCACCAGCACTTTGTCAATCACTGCACATGGAGTCATCCACAAATCTTGATGGTTCCATGTCAACAACGGTCCTTCAGGAAGGACACGTAAAGATTTGCTGTCACCATAAAAACACTTTTGCATGAATTACAAGCTATATGCTTTCTTACCAGTCACTCACTATTGTCAGGTGATTTGAGAAGGCTGTCCTTTAAGTCTGACATGTGAAATATGAATATAGAAGGGAATAGCCCTAGAGAGAGTGTTTAAACAACATGAATCTCACATGCTGTGAGTCCTCTCTATGTGAGAGCTTGTGGTGTGAATCCATGCATGCTTATGTTAGAGATAATGTAGAGCAGGTGAAATGCGATGTGTCGGATTCAGTGCCTCAGTAGTATGATATTTTAGGCTTTTAAAAGTGAGAAGCAAGTTCAATATCCCATTGGAAAACATTTGCACTTTGTACAAACACACAACAATCTACTTATAACACCGTAAAATGACAAGAAACTGAAATAACATGTTATGTTTTACTTTTTCAAAAGCTATACCTCACCTAGCACATAATCTTATTCATGTCTAAGGAGAGCACAATGGAGTTGCAGTTAAAACCTCATGAAAATATGTCCAAATAGTATTTTAAATATGCCCACTTACTGTATAAATGGGAGCCCTAATAATATACAATTATCTAGACAGATACAGTTACTTATTTTGATTTCCTCCAAGCATATTAATTACCTCTCAGATTTCAAATGCCTCACATCTTCCCACGAAACCTTGCAGTCTCTCTATAGCATGTTGCAGTACGTATGCCTCTTTTGGCACTTTCTTCATCTTCATTCTGCAGCTCCTAGCCTGCTGCTACTGAGATTTCGGCTGGAAAACATTCTTGCTGAATGGTCTGTCTCCACCAGGGACTCTGCCTAAGATTTAGTTCACCAAACTTTGACTAAAGTACCCTGTACTCTAAATCAATAAGGATCCTTCTAAAGTCAATGGGTCACTTAATCTTTCTAATTAAGACAGTGATATTAAGTCAGCTTGAACCATCTACTGGCAATCTCTCTCTACTGAGATGAGAGAGAAACTGGATCAGGAGACTAAGATTTCATGTATATCAGTAAATAAAAAAAAAGGAAACTAACTGTTTTCTGGCCTGAGCCCAACCCAGTTTTGAGTCCTCCATTCAATTGCACACAACCTCTTGCCGGACAAAACAGGGGGGCTGCCCAAAAAAAAAAAAAAAAAACTACTGATCTGGGTACTGTTCACACCAGAAGAGCCTCTGCCACTGTGATATGTCAGTTACCAAGACTGGCACCATAATCATGCCAACTACCAAGATTGGCACTGATGCCACAGTAACTCTTCAATGTAGACCAGGCTTTACTGACAGGCAAGCACTAAAAATAAAGTTTTATGCCCCAGACAAAGTTAAGAAAGTTCCTCTTATAAATGATTAAGCAGAAGTAGGCTGTTCCAATTTGCATAGGGATCCTTACTTGAAAAATGGAAATAAATCCTAAGATAGATTTGCATACAAAAGGCAAATTGAGTTACACTGAAGTTTATTTATATGTTGTAACAAAATAAATGTTTTTATTATAAAATTTTCATTTTTCTCATCCACACTTACAGATGAATCTTTTTTCTTTCCCTCTTGACACAGTTATAGATCCTTTCTTCTGAATACCTATTATGAAAATGATATTGTCTGATTAACAGCTGTGTAGGTTCCCAATAACCTAAGAGCTCATTCTGTAATCACAGAAATAGTCTTTCTGAGTGCAATGGGGCTATTTGCATGAATAAAGACTTGCAGCCTCAGTCCTAAATTTGTATTTATAGTATCTTTAAGTATAATAAAATTAAATTACAAATGAGTCACTGATTAAGTGTCCTTTCAAGTGCTATAAAATCTTGCATTGAACTAGAGCTCCCTACTGTTCCGGCAATAAGTAAGTGTTCAGAAAGATAACACTGAAAGATAACAATATGCAGATCGTGGGATCTGCTTTATCCCAGTTTTTGATAGAAAATGGCTTTTCAGGTTTACATATCATCTGAAAATATATCCGGGGGCACCAGACCTCATTCCAGGACCCATTCAGACAGAGTGACTACAGCTTTGGAAAAAGAGGCTGGAAGGATTTGGGAAGATGAATTCTCCACTGGCACAAAATAGGTGACAGTTGGCCAAGCCAAAAGACCCACAGAAACAACAGGCTCTTGTCAGGACACTTTAGTTACAACTACCTACAAAGAAATGTGGTAAGAAAAGAAAACTCCAAGGAGATTTTGATGCTGTTGTGAAAACATCTCAACAGAAAAACATGAGGTAGGCAGCAAGTACCACAATGCTGTGCTGGAAGAGCTGCTGTAAGTAGTGGATTTGGCTAAAGCACAGGTGCTCCTTGGTTTCCCCTTTCTGTCCTATCAACTTTCTCACTTCTAATATCTCTTTATTTCCTGCTCTGAAAATAGTCACCCATCCATCCCATGACTGAGGTACTGTATGTCTCTCATTTCTTTTGTCCCACTCCAAAATATCTTTCTTTTCCCTCTCACCTAGTGGAAGGTAAGGAGAGATGGTTTCCCCAGCTGCCCTCCCAGCTTTTTTCCCTGGCCCCCAGCCGAAGCAGGCTTTGAGGAGGAAACAAGCTTGAAGAGAAGAAAGAATGAAGTGTGTTTCATTCTTTCTACCCCCTGCTTTCTCCTGCTGGTTGAACGTCTGTCCCTCACCTCCTAGACAGTTCCCAGCTGAGAAAACACTGGTCAGTTGTTTAAGTGGTGCTTTTTAATGTATTTAACCAAAACCTGCAGAGTTCCAATTTTTGTAACCTTAAAATGTAAATCTGATTGGCTCTTGTGTTCAAAGCATATCATGTCCTATATGAGCAAATGGAAAAATGCCAGTTGCTTAGGCTCTCAGTTTGTCCATAATAAGACCCCCTTAAAAAATTGCTCTTTTTAGTGAATTATGAAAAAAAATCAAGCAGGAAAGTGGTCTTAACTAACATTTCTCATATTAATAAAAAAAAAAAAATCACAAAACCAACTTGCTTCTAAGGCTGAACGTTGAAAAAAATATCTGCACAATATAGAAAGTAAACACAATCCATACATAGGACACATGCATAAATCAAGCTAGAATCTTCTTCCCATTCTATTTGGAATCTTACAGCTTTAAAAACATAATACTAGCCTGAAATCTATAACTGGGATTTCTTTTAGAGAGGGGCACTAAGCACACAAAAATTATGAAGTTCTTTAGTAAGAATCTGATTTAAGGCCTGTTATTATCACTTCAGAGCCTGTCAGCAATTCTAGTGATATTTAGATCATACTACAAGAGCAGAAATACTACATTTACTTAGTTCACTTCAGGATGTTGCAGAAGATCACTCTTTGGATTGTACTAATGCTGCTACACAAATACATGTATAAAAAAAACCTGTCTTATCTCAGATTGTGCAAGTAAATAGTCATTACGGCTGAAGAGGTCCCATTGTCTCAAAAATGACTTTTGTAATAGCAGAGCCCTGAGATGTGAAGGGGCTACTCTCTAAGGCTAGCAGGACTTAGCACTTTGACATTTTTAACTGGAAAAGGTAAGCAGGGAAGATTCAAAAATTGCTTTCCTGTCACCCATAAGTGCTTTGCACTCCAAAAATTCAAGCAAGGTAAAAGTTAGAGTGAAGACTGCTCACCATCTCACCCAAAATTTTACCTTTAATCTCACCTCACTTCATCTTGGGCTTGACATATTAACACAAGTAGATAAAACTTTTTTGGTTGAAGCCACTATTTCCTGTCATTATTCCCATTGTCTCTTACAGAGTTGGTTGCTCACAGTTGTGGAGGCTGGTCCAACTCTAACGCTATTTCTTGAACACCTTACCACTAGCATACTAAGCTGCAAAATTACGCCATTCTGGAGCAGCCCCACATGGAGCCTGCTGTCCTGGCCATGGGGACAGCACCCACAGGAGAAAAAGGGTAAGGCAGAGTCCTCCAAGACACTTCAGTCACCTGAGTTCATTCGTCCTGTGAGTCAACACTCTCGATCACCCTGAATATCCTTTGGACTTGTTGGTCTTATTACTTTGTTTCCACACTGATCCTTTGTCTATGTCCTGCTCTGAAACCCCTGGCACACGCAATTTCTCTGGTGTTTCCACTTTCAGGCTTAGGAGAGACCACAAAATTTACTCTCTGTTATTTAGCACCTCAAGCTAGACAGCAACTTGGCCGTAGAAAGTAACAGTCAGTGTTTTATTCACCATTAAACACAGACACCTCTTAAACTGTTCACAGTGCGTTTTTATTAAACAAAAGGCATATTATTGGCTTAGAGCCATTTCACATAAATATTTCTTGGTCAAGATCTAATAATGTAAAACATCCTGAAAAACATTAAAAGAATCGTATAACAAGATTTGTGTGTCAGATCACATAAAACTGAGAAATTTAAGGTTGATTAGTTGGAAATTATTGTACTGTATGAACTGAATGTTGCTGAAATCTATTAAAAAATATAACATGAATATATAAGCAGTTCTGATATCGATTCCAGATGTATCATTCTAGTCTGGTTTCTTGGTGTAGTAAGGCTTATGCTACCATGCTGTCTGCCCCACAAATAACTTCTGAAGTCACTCACCAATCTCAACCAATTTAATAAAGAATTTAACTTTTCAAAGTTCATATGGTAATTGGAATCTAGATAGAGGAAGGAGCCCCAAATTATTGTCTCCCACGAGGGAAAAGCAAATACAGCTTATCCCTTTACCTCCTTTGAGAGGAATCAGACATCTGGCCGTTCAGCATCTGTATATTGGCAAGCAATCATCACAAACATAACATCAAACCACCTATAGCAAGTAATAAAAAAACACCAAAATGAAGTTGAGGAGGACAGAAATACTGTCTGTGACAAGAAGAAAGGATAAAATTCACAGGACAAAATTTAAAGGAAAGAAGGCTTTGCTGCTTCCACTATGTGTTGAGTAACCTTTTCCTTCAAAACTTGTTTGGTGTTTTTTTTTTCCTTTTGTTAAAACCCCATCAGCATCTCTCATGTTTTTTCTAAGGAAAAGGAGTTTGCATTTACAAGCTAGCAATCACCTAATAAGATGTACAAGATCAGGGGCTTTTGTGTGTGTGTGTATATGTGTTGCTATGAGTTATGGGAAGACCTTAAGACATTAAATTACACAGTATTAGAGAAGCAAACTAGAATGAGGTTCAGAATGTCATTCATGGATATACTGAAACAGGATTTTAACGTGGTTGAGTCTATCATGGTTTGTTGGATCAAAATATCAGGTTGACCAAGTTACAATAGGGAATATTTTTCTCATGAAAATTCAGAATGGACCACCCCTTTCAGTGTCTCAAGGACAAACACTGAGGGTGTTTTTTCTCAAGGATTGGGAAACTTCCATGAATCACTCTTTGAAGTGACAGCTAACTCTGTCTCTTCAGCAGCACAGATACCTAATTGCTTTCTAGATTTACCAGAAAATATTGGGTACTTACTGGGTTTGTTATGCTCCTAGCAACAGCTGATCTCCACCTCCAGTTCTAGTAAAAGACCTCAACAGAAAAGGCAGTGAAATAGGCTAATAAGCAAGAAGTGAGTCATTGACCACCAAATTACCTGATTTTCCTCAAGGACTATGTTCCAAGGTAAAACTAATGCAGGAAGCTGTGCTGGAGGACAGAACCAAGTAGGTACTACATGTATCTACACATACACAATTAGGGAAGTTAAGAGAAATAATTAACAGCATAGTAGGATGTGAATTTAAAACGCACCAGCATGCCATACAAATATTCAGCATAGACCTTTGAACTATGTCTATCGTATTTAATTCAGTCTTGAGTGGGAGAATTTCCAGATGCTGGAACACAATTGTCTATACAAGTAAATGCTTAAATGTTCCTTGGCACTAATTTGGCTTGTGCCACCTAGCATGGTGCAGACCATGCCCAGAGACAGTTCGTGAGCTTGTCCAGGCCAGCTCATTTCCAATAAACAGTTTACATGCAACACCCTGTTCTGGAGCAAAAAGAGTTTGCTACAAGAGATGTGGGCAGCATCATGCCAGTTGGCCTCAGCACCCAAAAGTGTTCTCATGCTCATATAATTCACTAGTATACACACAGCATTAGTGAGAACTACAAATAATGTTTTGTGTAGTAGCTAGACCATATTGAATAGAGAGTAGCTGGTTCCAGGCAGAGAAATCACTTTGTACATCCATAGTAGGAATTAATGAAGAGCAGATATGATTCACATGCTTGATT
Source organism: Calidris pugnax (assembly GCF_001431845.1). Classification (NCBI taxonomy): domain Eukaryota; kingdom Metazoa; phylum Chordata; class Aves; order Charadriiformes; family Scolopacidae; genus Calidris; species Calidris pugnax. The sequence goes on from NW_015094507.1 coordinate 15,292,409, forward strand.
CTTGCTCTGTGACTCTTCTGTGTATACAGGTCCTAAAGAGTGACATCAATGTACACAATTTAAAGCCTACGTTGCCGTGCAATTTCTCATATTTCAAGAGAAAAGTGATAATCAAGGACTTCTACAGTAGCTTTTTAATGAAAACTGGAATATTAATTTTAAAATTATCTTCTCACTAGCAATCAGTAAACATGAAAAAATAAGGCTTATCCAGTAAATTAGTCAGTACAAATTATTCTTCCACTCTGGTATTAATGACTCAACATCAGCTTGGCAGAAGATATTAAGCGGAGTCTCTCAGGGACCTATTCTGGCTTCAGTATCATTCAATATTTTCATTAATGACTTGGAGGCTAAAGTTGGGAATATGTTAATTGCATTTGTAGATAAATACAGTGCTGAAAGTAATCAAAATATCGTGGTGGTACAAGACACATGTAAATGGCAGAGCCTGTGTCTACCTCATCAGTGTAGAGTATTGCAGAAGCCTGATAACCATGACCAGGGATTTTGGATGTGATTGTCCTACCAATAAGAAAAAAATAGCTATAACGATGAGAAATAGGATATAATTCTGAAAAAGAATACAGAATCTAGTAAGATTACATGAAGGATTCCTGATAAGAAGAAACAACTAGATGCACACATATAAAATAGGAGAATATGAGAATCAGTAATCTCTAACTTTGCAGTTAGAGAGAAGGATCTAGGTACTTTAGCAGATGATGAATTAAATGAGTCAACAACATGACATATTTCAAATACCGTAAATGCTATCTGGGTTGTATTATTAGGAGTGTCATGTTAAACAAGCTAGGCAATTATGCTGCATTGCTTAGCAGTACATCAGTGCACTTTAGAGTAGTATTTTCAGTTCCAGTTACTCCTCCAAAAAGTGCAGAAAAAAAAAGGAGCAAAATTGGAGTAGTTTTTCTAAGAAAAAATTTAATCCAATTTGGAAGAAAGTCTAGAGTGGAGGAGTTTAAAAAACAGTAAAATATGCAGATTTAATAAATGTTAAGTTAAATAAATTGATACTGTAAATACTACCATGGCTCAACTATCTTTGCATATTAAGCAGAACTAAATATAATGTTATAAGATTAAATTTAAAGATTAAGATATAAATATGAGCATAAATATTTTGTAAAGTTTTCACTTCAAGTTGGCAATGAAAACAACTGCCAGTTGAGTCAATGAAAACACCAATAAGTGTGAGAAAATAGGCATGTTATGTGGGGTTAATGGGAAACTCATTCCTTTGCTACAGAGTTTGGGAATCCTGGGACCATAAGCCAGATATCTGTCTTTTGTGAAGAAGCCACAGCCGTGTAGGGGCTAGAAACAGTATTACCCATGAATCTCATTGCCACTGGAAGTGTCCCTGGAGGAAGTAAGTTAACTGGTACACTGAAAGATTTTCAACCAATATGCATAGAGAAAAGCTTTACATCACCAGGAAAGAGGGTGGAGCAGAGGCAGAGCAATCCAGAGGACTGCAATTAAAAAAAAAAAAAAATAAAAAATAATAGTTTCAGGAAATTTAATCGACAGTATAAAAGCAGACTAGTGCTTCCTCATGTAAAATCAGAAGAAAGGATGGATGATAAACAGTGATAAGAGGTAGTTTGAGAGAGGTGGCCGAGTCACCAAGTCCTATAAAAAGTCCCACAGAAGTGAGTTTTGGGAGTAATGGCTATGGGGAAGGGAAGAAGCAGTGTAGCAGTGCATGAGTGGAGATGATCCCTAGTATAGGAAAAAGAGATTTTGGCATAAGGCAGCTAAGTGTAATGTTGTCATCTGACAAAGATACTTCGAGTCAAGATGCAGGGAGGGATTCAAACAGTGTGCCTGTGTATTATCTCTCTACAGGTCTGTGTGGCCCACTGCAGTCACAAACCTTTTTACCTCTCTGTATAGAACAAGTTGCTCCAGAGCAAATGATCTTGTGGTCTGTTGCAATGCAAAATAATGGATATAAGCTCACCTCTTTTATCTTGCATATTTTTTGAACACTATTCCACAAAGACTGAAATTTATCTCATGTTTTTAACTGTCTCCAATTAGTTATCTATTGTTAGTCAATTGTTTGGATCCCTTTCTAGTCAGCAAAGGAAAATATACTCTCAGAGGACCTTCCCTTTCTTTTTGTCTTTCTCTCTTTCCCTCCTTCCTTCTTTACTGGTTTTCTCTCTTTCTTTTCTTTCTTCTTTTCTACCTTTCTATCTTATTTGGCATAGTTTTCTACAAACTTTGTGCATTGAACTGGCTCCAGAGGGATCTGATGAGCACCATAGCTTGGTGCAGTTGCTGAGTGAGAAGTGAAGAAAAATGTCTATATCTGTCAACAGCGTGGAGTTGTCAAGAGTTCACTGATAGCTACCCAACAGAAACTAATGATACTAAGTAAAAGCTACGGGGTCTTTTCTTTAAATACTGAATACTTCCCCAAAACACAACGTACCCCACCTCATTAACCAGAAAAGCCCATTCATTGTTTTTTCTAATACCTTCATTATGTTTTCTCTTTCTTTTTTTTTTTTTTTTCCACACTGTCCTCTACATATAAGTCTCCCTAGACTGGAAACTTGCTATCATAGACAGTTCACTAGGTGGCACATGGGAAAGTCTTGCACACATAATTATATGTTTTAATTAGTACTAAAGGGAATTACATGTATAAATACCACATACGTTTGGAACTCTGTTTAATGCAAAGCTGGAAGGTTACTGAACTTGTCTATTAAAACAAATCAACTATTTCAAGAAAAAAAAGGAAGAGATGCCTTCTTTTAATGTTAAAAATCTTCACCTCTTGGTTACAGTCTCTAATCCAATAAACTTTACTAAAGCAATGATTCAATGAGGAAGAAAGGGACTCAGCTTCTCTCAAAAACAAGTTATATTTTTGCATTTCTTATCAAATGATGAATGATTTCTTTATATCCCTTTTAAAAAGCCATGGAAAAGTCTGATTTACTAAGTGGATAAACATGTACTTGAAAAAACCTTCTGCTCCCTTAGAATTTTTATGATTCTTATTTATTGCAATCAGAAACATAATTTATTCCTTATGGCATATAGAGGTTATGACACGAGAGAAGGGGACAGAAACAAGTTGACAGAAATATCAATGTATTCTGAAAACAATAGCAGTCTTGTGTACCATAGACTAACAGAAAGAATTAATTAGTTATACCATACTATTTGAAATCTTGTTTGCTCTACATAGAGAAGCAAAATAATAATATAAAGAAAAATGTAAACAACATATCTGATGAATGATAGGGAGCTATCTAGTTCTTCAGTGATATGCTACCACTCTTTTGGAGGGAAATGTTGAAATTCCTAAAGGAAAAAGAATTCTCACATCTTTTATGTTGTTGGGTTTTTTTAAGTTAGAAACTCAATATTAATCAGACACATAAGTATGTTTAATAACTGGTAAATTCAGATGCTTAACAGAACTTTCATGAGCAATCTGAATAGAGGAAAATACTTATATGCTTTATGAATAAAACTTACAAATATCTTATAAATTTCTGAAAGAAAACAAGCCCTTTCATGACTGATTATACCTTGAGATCTCTTAACGAGCAGCTACTAAAAGCAATTTATTTTACAAACTAACCTTTTTGTATGCATTTGATAATCTACAAAAGGAAATGCTTGGATATATCTCAAAAAGATCCAATCTACCAAACCGTAGATGTACTGTTAACTTTAATCACAGTACTCACATACACAAATGTTTGCAAGATCAGCACTCAATTAAGTATTTAAAACTACAAGGACTGAAGCCATATGATTCTCAAATACTAATTACTTTTCCATTTACAACTGTGGAATCCACATGCAGTATTTTCTCAATTAATGTGAGTAGCTCATTACATTGGGAAAAAAAAAAAAAGGCAATTTATTTGAAATGTCTTTCTCTTGTTAAAAGAAATATGAAGGAATTCAGCCCTGGAATTTCACTGAGCTTAATAGATAAGTGACATGGTTAAATCACACCTGTCATTTTATAGATGAAAGGATTTGCCAGGATGTGAATTGCAACTATAAATCTTCTGTATATGAATAGGATAGTAGACAGGCTCAGGTTCAGTCTTCTAAGCCATGATTTGTTGACAGTAATGGTCCTGATAATTAGCAGCAAGTTTTTATAATATTTAAGCAGCAAACTTCAAGGGTCACTGCTTTTAAATCAGATGTCGGGGTTATTCGAGTTACCTTGTGTTGCAGAATCAGAAGGCTGGCACCTCATAAATCCCCTTGTATTCTTAACTGGTATTGACAGCACTCTCTTGCAGCATTACATGTCTTCTGATTTATTTTGTATGGGAAATGCAGTACTCACTGTGGAAGTATTGCAATACTGGAAATTCTCAGAGGGTGGCTTTATTGTATTAATAGACCAATACAAATAGAGTTTAAATTGTCTATTGTTCCATAACCTGCAAAAGAGGAGCCTGAAAGGGTACTAAATGTTTCTTTATACCAAACGTGGAAGAAAGCTTATTTTTATGACTACAATCTGACAGCTAGATTGTACGTTATAAAAGCTACCCTTATAGCAGATCAGCTCCAAGTCAGGCAATAAGAACTTTTTTCCTTCAGCGTTCCATATGCCAGGAACTGCTTCTTCCTACACAGTCTTCTCACAGGGGCCTCGGTTCATCCAGCATGGCCTCAAAGAGAAAGAAACCATTTCCAGAATGAAATACTTTGAAGGTACTTAAAGGTCTTTGAAGGTACCTCTCCCTACACTAGATTTATTTTATGGAAGTCCAAGAAGCCTGGACTTATTTTATAAAAGGGTAAAATAGGGCACAAGGACTTCAAGCAAAAATGTAAGGGCTGCCAAGCTTAGACTGAAGCTTTATCTAACTGACATTGTGGTTCCCAACGGTATATGCCAGTAAGACCTATAAAATCTTTGGAGTAACTAGGTTTCCAGTTGCTACCAAAGAGGGAAATCTTGCTAAACTTCTGCTGTACTACACTTAAGTATATATGTAGGTGGTAGAGATCCTCTTGACATACGGAAGAATGGTGTTGGCAAAATTGGAGACCTCCTGGACTACAGTCAGTGGCCCATAATACCTGATGTCTGACACACAGCATTCTCCAAGCTTTGCCACAGAAAATGAGGGACACCTTGAATCCCTCAATCCTTTTCTCCCTCAGGCGAGCCTTGCAGGAGAGTGGCCTCCAGGCGTGAATGACTCTTGGCTACACAGGTCTTTTTATTGGCTTTCTGCCCCTGTGTGCCTTTCCAGACTGTGTGAGCACACCACAGACCCACATGAGCAGGTCTCATGATGTGCAGCTGCTCTGTCACTGTCTCTGCACTGTGAAAATACTTCCTCAGATACATAATCCTTTCACTATGTTTCCTTGCTTTTGTGCCCCATCTCAACACTAATTGATAATCTCTTTAACTATCAAGAGGGTAAGATATGCCTGTAGGGCAGCCTGCTCCACATTTCGCTGTGAATGAATGGAAAATTGTCCACACATGGACATGTTCATGGACATGGAGCAGTTATTGGCATCCCCTGTGTTTACTGCAGGTGGAGGAAGCCCTGGTGCAGATGTACACCATGTACACCACCTGTAGTCTCTCTTCCACCTCCTCAAGAACCCTTTATTGATGTTACTTTTTTCTCCTTTTCCTTTGATTTGTAACTATGAAGCTTGAGGCCTTGACATTCTCTGGCACCTCCTCATCACCTTCCTGCTGGCCCTGACCACTCCTGGCAACAGGAAAAGGAAGGTGCATGGGAAAAGGGGCCAACTGCATACTCCATTTCTGTTGCCTTGTCCTATCACATCTCCATGCATCACATCAGCCGGAAGTACCCATCTGCGCCTTGGATGATACTTTCTAGGAGCGATGAATACTTTTGGGGGACTCCGTTTGGTGTCTCCTGTTGTTTCCCTGCCCTTTATGTTTGTGACCTTTTAACTGTTACCCTCCTCCCTTTTCTATTTGCTATTTCACCCACACTCATTCTGATCACTCCAGGTTTTGCTTCTCTGTCTTCCCTTTGGGAACAGGATGTGGGTTTTGGGGGAAGACCTTTTGGCCAGGCATGAACCTGTCCATAAGAATCAAAAACAAATAGGAGCACCAGCTGCTAATTTATGTTAAGGGAAGAACATAAGAATAAGGTACACATATTCTTTCTTCTGGTGCTAATTTCCTCTCTTCTCCCTAAGTTGGCTCTTGTACCTGCTACGTGATGACTGATGACAGTAGTCATCAAAGTTAGGGATTTTCAGACTTAAGATCTATGTTAACAGGTTTAAAACTGTCAATTGACCTCTTCTTCACTAATTTATCTTAACCCCAAGACCTACCCTACACTTCAGCTCTACAACTGGATATAGCAAAAAGTAATGCAATGTAACAATACTTCGTTTGGAAAACAATCAGTTTTCCTTTTCTTTGCTTTATACTTGTTATTTGATAATTTCATTCGATTGTGCCTAAATCCTGCATTGTAAGATTTGGTAAATAATAGTTCCTGATTTACTTTTGCTATACGATGTATGATTTTATAGGCCTCCTTTACATATCATTCTTTATGGCATCCTCAGTTCCCATAATTTGTCTTCCAAATGAGGAGTTTAAAAGTATTTAGTTTATTGCATGTGGTACTGATAGCTCAGATGGAACATTTCCTTTTCTTGTTCTTTTTTTTTTTTTTTTTTTCCCGATGGGGTAATGCTAGAAATGAATGTGGCATTCATTTTGGAGTCTCGTTATTCATTTTTGCAATACATGATGTTTCCTATTTCATTTTCTTCCCTTCTCTGAATAATTACCCCCATCTCATTCTAGCCTTTTCCCGAATCATCTCAATCACTGTTAACTCCTTGATTAATGTGAAGAGAGATGACCTTTGCATATAATTGCTGTCCTATTGGTAGTGGTGGGCTAACTCTCCTATGTAATTATGGTTAAATTATAAACAAAATAATTCTGTGCCAGTGATATATACTTATTTGCCTTTCAAGGCATTGCCAAAAGCCTTTTTTACCTTCTCATTGGTATTTTCTGTTCTTCTGTTCACTCCTTTCTGTTCTTGTTTCATATATTATCTTATTTATCTCTATTTACTTCTGGCTGTATTTCGCACATTTGCTCATTGTGAGTGCTTGTACTGAGGAAAATGTTACTTCTCAATCCTACTAATTTACTTCATCGGAGCATACATATCAGTATTCTAATAATGATATGATTTGGTCATTACGAGTTCATAGACTCAAAGAAAATATCTTACTCTGTTTTTGTGAAATATCAGTTTTCAAAACTGTAAGAAGTAATAAACAGTAAATTTTTAAAAATTATGTATTATTTTATAAATAGAAATAAAGGTCAATAGAATCATTGTCCTTATCTTGATGGTCTAAAGAGAACAGCTTAAAACAAAACCATGATTTCTTTCTCTCACAAGCCAAAAATTCATGAAGCAGTATGCTGCATCTCCTGAAAGAGTTTAGGAACGGTTGCTTTCCTCTGGGGCATTGCAACTTCATACCACTTTCTTCCTCTGAGCTGTGCCTAAGTGGAATAATTGAACCCATAATTTGCAGTTACACTAGCGGGAATACAATTATAAAGATTCTCACTCCTAAAACACGTCTTTTTTTCATTTGATTTAGGCACTTAGGAGTCTAATTCCTATTGACTTTCAAATGTGATTTAGCCTCTTGTGCCAGATTTGTAAAGGTATTTAGGTTCCTAATTCCTGTAATCAATGGAAGATAGTAGCCTTTAAAAATCTGGCCCTGAGGTGCATAATTTCTATTGACTTTCCTAAGTGTCTAAGCCACTTTCAAACTTCTGAGTCACGCAGGTGTTTTTGAAAAGTCACTAAATAGTGTCTACCAGAAAACCCTCTCCAGTCACTGGGTGAGTCCTAACCGCAGTTGCAGTATGAGTACTCTTAGCCTTTTATGGAGGGAGCTGACACTGCCTGCAGTTGGAGGGATGGCACAGAAATAAGTGATTCATTGATTGGATGCAATTACTATATAAGGCACGACTCCCAGACTTATCTTGCTCACATACCATGATCACCATTATTGCTATTGCAGCTAATGGCATTTGTGTAAGCAGCGACTTTTACCCTTGTCTCTACAGGAAACAGAACTGGACTTTTAAGGCATCAATCATATTTTGCTCTGGAAAATTTAGTTCTTTGTCAGCATCTTATTGTATGCAAAATGTTAGTTGTTATTCTCTCTGAATGTTCAGTTAAAACAACTGAATGTTGTTGAGTAGAGATACAGATTAAAATAAAGAATATAAAAAAGACATTTGTTGATTAAATTTATTACATTTTTGCTTCTGGCAGAAGTACAAAGCATAGACCCTCTGTGTACATATCTCTTAAGAAAAGTGTAAGCAGAACACTTGTTTTCCACAAACTATGGACCATATGCTAGTTTTAGTGCATGTACTTCCACTGATGTCAAATGGATTTTCTGATTCATATCTGAAGATGTCTGTGGCTCTTTATATGCAAATAAGAGTAGGCATTGTCCATTTTTTATATAAATTATGCCCAGATTGAGTCAGTGTGCTTTGAAGCCATATGTGTCTTCAGGCATTGATGTACAAGCACATATTCCATAGCAATATGTTGTAAGGGTCTATGCAGAGAGGCGGTGTGAATGGAGGGTTATGCTATAGGGCTTAATAGGCTTAAACTGATTCGGTGTTAAACATTTTATAATAAATGTGGCTCTGAGAACAACGACAATTTTGTGTTTCAGACATATTTCTCTTTTCTCAAATGAATAAAAACCAGCCAAACAAACAAAATCCCATGCACACATGCACCAGAAAACAGCTGTGATTTTTATAATGAAATTTTGCAGGCAATTAGCCTGGAATGTAGAATAATCAGTTTAAGTAATTTAAATTGGGCAAGATGCTGTGGTTTTAAAGCAACTACTGCGCATTCTCAGAAGCTACTTGCCATTGGGATGTTTATTTTGCATTGAGTACTGCAGGTTCATAATATGCAATCTGTACTATTATTACAACACAGTGTGTCCATGTTCAAAGGAGCCATTACTTTAATGCTGCAAAGTAACAGAAGCAGTGATTGCTTTTCATATATATAAAACATAAAAGGTACTGATGTTGGAAAAGTGTTCAGTGAGCTTGCTTTGTAACTGCAGTAGGAGCTGAAGATCCCCTATAGCATTTTAAATTACTGTGCATGCACATTCATACTACATGTGATAATGACCCTTGGGAAGAGCATGAAAAATGTAACTCCATGTTGCAGAAAATATTGACGTTGAAGAAGTCTGCAAATTCAACGCATTGTAACAAAATATCCCTGTGTCTATTTTTAATTTCCATGATAAAAACGATAAAATAAACAATAAATAATTAGCCTGAAATCATATTGACAGGTATGCCACATTTTTCAACACAAGACAGAGAATAGAAAATACACAATTTATTTTAATAAATTTAATGGGCTGCTTTCATAGTTAACTATTCTGATTGTACTAGGGCTGCCAGATGTCCAGGTTTTTCCTGACATGTCCTCTTTTTCCTCCCGGAAATGGTGTCCAGGTGGAATTTGAGCATTTTGGACATTTTTTTGAGAATTCCAGATGTCTGGCAGCTCAGTTGGAGGAGCAGCACAGACATATCGGCTACATATGGGCAGGTCAATGCCTCTGATTTTATGCGCACATGCAGGCCATCTGTACAGCTCAGGTGCAGCAAGCTCAGTGTTTTCTGGATGTATTTCTTCTGGGAAATCCTGCAGAGAAAGAAGGTAAACCTATAAATTACTCGGGTTGAAAGCATACCTCCATTTATACTAAGTTAGAGAACTTCAGAATGAAGGACTCAGTCACAAGCAATGCTCTGGACTATTGCCATACTATGGAGCTCTTCACCAAATAAAGTTGAAATTGTCATCTCCTGCAGTGTTTTCTCTGTAGCCCCGTTGAGGTACTTAGAAAAAGATGAAGAGGGTAGTGCAGGGCCAAAAAAGTTGACCCGTGTAAGGTGCTGGATGGCCTTTTAAAGCCATCACATCACAAAGACACAGCTCGAATAGCAGCATATATCAGAGGCAGCTGAGGGCATACCCTTAACTGGTAATTCATTGTTCAGCTGCTTCACTGTACGAAGGTATTACAGCAAAGACCAAATACAATATACTACTATTTAAGACCACTTGAGTACACATTCACAACAGCATAAGACAATTCTTTATAAAATATAGCATCTTCTGCCCCAAAGAAATCTAAGTCAGGTTATATATAAAGCTGAGGAATGTCTTTATTCACCACTGACACCCTGACCCAAATCTAGTCTGAACTGTAACATTCCTGACTCCAGTGGGTTAAGTTAACACCAGTTTAACACAACTTTTTTAACTTAGTGATTTAATAATGCATGGGGTCTTCAGCTCCAAAATTAGTAACAGATGGTGAGGCAGGATTCATTCCCAGTCCTGAGGAGCACTTTGCTATACTTTCTTTGCTCCAAAAGTGATTGAGAATGCAGCCCAGAAATATAGGTGTGCAGATTGCTTCTCATGGGAAAAGCCTGGTTTGGGCAGAATCCCCTTAACCATTGCTGTGCCTTACCGTTTTCTAATATGTAAATCTAAGCACAGGAAGTTATGGATGAAAATTAAGGAGACAATTTCAAGAAAAGTTATATACTCTAATATTTCTATCTACTTCTGTGTTACTAACATACATTCTCAGTGCAGCCACAGAACTCTCAGAAACATTTTAGCAACTGCTATGAATAAATCTTTTTTTCAAGAATTACCTGGCTGTGCGTTATATATAAAAGAATCAGAAGTAAAAGTTAGTATTTTTACTTTATTTTTTCTCTTTTTGTAGAATTTCTCCAAGATACTTCATGTTACCATACAAGAAAATTATGATGACCCAAGAAACTATTTTCAGGTAACCTGTGTTTGAAGAAAAAAATAAGCACATGTACATAATTTTGAACCAGTATCCATACAGAATATCATCTGATAAAATACAACATGACTTCCTATCTACCCTTCTTTCCATTATCCTCTCTCAGGAGAAGACCCTTCTGTTCACCTTTTGAATCATAGGTACCCTCCAATCTCATAAGTCTATCATTCATTTTCACTCCTTCCTATTGTCCTTCCACAAGCTCTCAATTCCATTTTGTTTTTCTCCTAATGACACAAACATTAATCTTTCCACTAAAATAAAAGGATCAATCTCCCTTTCTTCTACTTTTGAGTTAATTGATCATTGTTAATAAAATCTTACTCTCTAACATAAACACTCTATTTTCCAGCCTTTCCTCTTATGTACAGTGAAACAATTCTTACTACAGTTTCTAATTACTCTTTTTTTGCCGGACCCTGTTCTATCTTAATCTATCAACTGTGTTTGATACTACTGACCTTTCCTTAAATCTTGTCTCACTTCGCTTCTGTGATGCTTTCCTGGATCCTCTCCTACTAAGAATCGTCATCCCCAGAGATATTTAAAAGATGGGTAGATGTACTGCTTAGCGACATGGTTTAGTAATGTTTTTTGTCAGTTTTAGGTTGATGGTTGGACTTGATGATCTGAAAGGTCCCTTCCAACCTACACAATGCTATGATTCTATGATTTTATTTTCAAATGCAAACTGATTTTATTCTCTCTGCTACAACAACTCAAAGTTCTACCTTGGTCAAACTTGCCTTTAGAAATCAAGATACTGTTTCACCTCTCATACATTCTTGAAGGTATCTGGTCATCATCTCAGACTCCATACAGCTAAAAGGGAATCTTGTTCTCCCTCTTAAAGACTTCCTCCATTATTTCCTTTCTGTTGACAAAAGGAACCAAAGACCTATCTGTCAATCAGATCTATCACCTAGCCATCACAAGCACCGGTATGAACAATTTCAGCTGAGCAGTCATTTAGATTTCCTTAATAGTTAATGAAGATTAATAGATACTTCTAGGTCAACTTAGACTTTTCTCTAAATCTTTGTTCCCAGATTGTGCCTACGTCTTCTGAAATATCTGTTGATTTCAGGGTTTTCTATCCTTTCTATCTATTTCAGCTGGTTTCTTGTCATGTGGCATTTCAGTTAGCACAACATCCTTCTCCCAGGCCCTAAGACAGGTAATATTTTTGTCTTTTGGTACATTCAAAATAGTTCTGTAAAGATCTTTTGATAGCTCAGCACTTGACCACCTCAATCCATCCCTTTGCATCTTTTTCTTGGCTTTCCCTTCTTTCTTGCACTGAACTCTGGCTACTATTTTCACATTCAAGGATGGGCCTTTCATGGGTTACCTTAGCCATTTTCATTGTGCTAAATGTGGCTATTTAATTTTTCTTTCAGGTCGGTCCTTTATGTTTTTCTCTCTTCTTTTCTTACTCACATTTGGAAAGCTAACCTTGTGAACATCTGCAATACTAATTCACTATCTTGCTTTAAATCTTAAAACTCTCCTTTTCCCTGATGCCTTCAAAACACTTCCCAACTGTCTGGCTTGTAGTGCTGAGCCAACTGCTTGCATATATACCTGACCAATATACCTTATTGTTTCCTTATTTTCTTATTGTAAAAATCCAAGCTTGAATATTTTCCCTAATGGTGAGTTCAGTCTTTCAAAGTTATAAAAAATTAATAAAACAATATATTTGCTGTTTGAGGGAAGTGGTATGAAAGTGGGGAAAAAAAATTATTCAAATGCAAGGAATTATAATAAAGCTCAGTACCTTTGTGAAGACTGGGCTTATTAAACGCAAAAATTATAAGACTGAAAAATCAATGAACAAAACTAATATTACAAAAAAAAGGGTCTAAATATAGAATAAAACAGTCTGAGATGGTAGATTCCATCTGTAATGTCACTTCTCCGAGCTTTGAAAAGAAGAACTTTTCCTGTTGAATGGATTAAGTAGTGAGTCTGGGGGAAAAATAAGATCCTGTTATTGTTGTTGTTGCTGTTATTGTCATCATCGTCATCAAAATTCTTCCATTAAGCACTTATGATAAGCATGAAGTGCACACTAAGAACATCTGCCCAGTGGTCCATGCAGTTAGAAGCAAAGACAAAAAAGATATTCATCCTCTTTCATTCCTTCAGCACATTTCTGTGTTTTCCTCATATTCATACTGTTGTCCTTCCTTTTCTCACTCTCTTCCTTTATGCCTTTCAAACCTGAGAGCAATCATAGTAGCAGCAGAAGTGGAACGGCCCAGGTGTTTCAGCCTAGCCTCAGCAAGAGCAGTGAAGGACTAGGACCTGGTCAGATCAGTCACACAATATCCCAGAGTAAATAATGAGAGTCCGGAGCAGAAGCTGTGATATTAGAACTGACTGATCCTCTTGAAAACATCTTGTGAAGGCAGACGTCTAAAAGATCTATTATACCCACCTTATACTGTCCCATTTCTATTTTCATTGGTGTCTTTGTAAAAGATGGAAAATAGGAATTATCACCCTGATTAATTAAAAATTCACCAGCAGAGGCAATACTTTGTTTTCTGCCATGAGAGAATGAGACTACATCCAACTTGCCCCTGACAGAAATTTGTGGCCTGCAAGCCAAGCCATGTAGAATGTCTCACATCCACCCAACTCAAAGCTATTTTCCTCTAGAGGAGGAATATCTTCCTCTAGTTCACATAGCATAAAACAGCCTGAATTTCCTGTGGGTCCTATTTGGTCTACCTCAGAACGTACAGTGAAAAAGGTCATTATTTTCTTCTTTTTTTGGTGTGGGGGTTGGGTTATTTTTTGTTTGGGGTTTTTGGTTTAGTTGTTTGTTTTTTTTCCTGGCTCAAAGAGCTTTAAATAACAGCGAGGCCTTATTGCCTTGGCGCTTTTTATAATACAAATCGTGACTGTGTTAGGTCTTTCCTAAACATTAAATGCTTGTTAGTGACTGGATTATGTTAACGTACTTGATTTTCTGAGACCATTCATCCCTTTAAAATGAAACCGATTACTCCAGTGGGTATTATTTGCTGTTCCTTGGTTCTGGACTACAGACTACAGGCCTCTGAGGCACAGACTTCCATTTATGATCATGCAGTGCCTAACCATGGAGGTCCTGCTCCACAATAATAATAATAATAGTAACAAGTAGCAGTTAATGCTAGTATCTGAACGTGTTTATTCTGCTACAGGATTAATGTTGTTGGCATTGTGGGAACAACTTTGAATTACAATCAGAACCTGTGTGTTTTGCTCTTTACAAACAGCCCCAAACCCCACCACAGACAGCCAATGCTGCCTTCCTTGATGGAAAGGTCCCTCCATCTCTCCCCAACAGGCACAGACATATATACAAAGCCAAGGATACAAAGGACTGAGCTGAAATAACTCTCTTGAGCTAAGCAGCCCCAGGTTAAGGAACAGGTGTTTCCAGGCATTAGGAATTTGGAAATGGAGGAAGAGGTGAGCTCATTTCCATGAAGAGAGCTTGCCCCAGGCACTCCTGTAACTCACTGTTGAAGGCTTTCTCAGGGACTAGCCATCTGTCTAAGGTTGACCTATACACTGAATAAGTCAGTCTGCCACAGAGCCATGTTTGTAGCTGTTGAGGGCTTGCTTGTAGAACCCCAAATATATTGCTGCTTCTGACTCTTCTGACTCTTTTTCCATGGGAGAAGTGAAACTTTAGTTTCCAGATCACTTTGAGGCCCAATAATAGAAAAGACCATAATTATTTTATACAATGGCAAAGGCAGATAAATCTATTAAGCGACTTTTGAACAGGTGTTTATATTGTTATGTTTATTACATAACCTTTTTAATAGTATTTTGGATACTGCTAGATAGTTTGTACAGTTAATTCAGTGATAATACAATCAAATTTCAGAGACAAATTAACAATTTGTTCTAGAAGGACAAGTATTTCCTTTAGGACACTTGGAAATCTTTTCCTCTTACCGTCTTCATTGTCCTAGAACAATGTAAGTTCCTCAGTGGCTTAGAGCTGTGTTTTTCTATAGCTCTTTAGAATTGTTGCCCATTGTACAAATAATTAGCTATTCACTGGGCCACAGAGAAAAAATGAAAGTAAGTCTCGCACCTGCTAGAAGAGGAGACACTCAAGCAGGGATTCATCTCACCCAACCTTGGCCTACTTCCCTAATGACTAGGTTTAGGTAATAATCTAAACTTTCTTTATCATAATCAGAGAGAGATTCACAGCTAAAACTGTTCCTTGGATAAGTCTTTAGAGTCCTTTCCTGACCTGCTATTGACTACAGAAGGATCCTAGAAGATGGTTTAAGCAAAATGCCTGTTTAGATGTCTAAAACTAAGGCACATAAAACTTGTTCTTCAACTGTAGCTTGTGCCTTGATGATAATTTCAGTGCTATATACAAAACAGAAAAGCAGTAAAAACTGGAGGAAGAGCAATGGATTGCCAATATCCACAGAGTTTGTGTTTCTGCTTCAGTTCAAAGGGAGAATACATCAAAACCTTGGCCTCCCAGGTCCCAGAGAGGACTTCAGCAGTAGGGTTACCAGAAGCAAGTGTCACCACTTGTGCCGTAAGAGGATCTTCTTGACTTTCTGAATGGTGCTCATGCTAAAAAAAAAAGTGTGTCAGGAATGTTGAACTGTATTATTTCAGTGTGTCTTTTTCTTTTTTTTTTTTTTTTTTTTGCTTCAGCAAAACCTATTTTTTCAACTGAATACAAGTTCAAATGTTTTTCAATGCCCTAAGGTTTTACTTTTTGGTTAGAAAAATGATCTACTAAAATACATTCACCTCTCTCTGAACATAAGTATGCCAAATATAGCTGAAAGAGGACCAAAAATGTGTTCTGTCTTGGAGCCTTTCCACTACCATTTTCCCAAGTGAAAATGTGGAGATAATATCTAAGATTGTATCTCTCCTCCCTACCTTAGCAAAAAATATTTCCCCTTAGTTTGATGCAAACTGGTAGCATTTTGGTGGTTTGTATTCTTTCATACCTTTTGAACCATAAGAGCTTTTAAAAACCTTTGATTCCTTGTCTCTTGTCCGTGAAATAGGTTCAGTTATTCCCTGTGACTTATTCCTTGGTCAAAAGATTGACTGGTGGCATAACTGATAGATGAACCAAAATGCTGGACAGTGCCAATAGAAAGCACAATCTGAACACAAGTCGGTTTCATCATACTCAGAAGAAGCAGACCATGCTCTGAGCCCTGCTTGGTGACCATTAGCTCAGCAATCCCAAATTTGGAATACCTTCTAAACTGTAGGCCTCTGTCCTAATGTTTTCATGATCCTGCCATAATCCATCACAGCTAATTGTATTAACTTTCTCAGTTTCATGCCATATACTTTACTATTTCTGTAAGAGAAGTCAAGATTTCCAAAAGACAATCTCTTAAGGTTGAATGTACTCAAATTATTATTTTATTTTATTTTATTATTGTATCCCACTTAGCTTATCTGTTGAATGATATAGTCACGTTACCATCAAGAAAACTATTTTTTCTCTGGCTTTTTCTTTGTCCTTCTTTTGTAAAACTCGGTTAAACAGTGTTTTCCCTTTCATAGCTGAGAACCCTGCCCAATGACACGGCTGAAGTTAAAACTAGTTGAAAGGGAATGAGAGCTTTTGTTGGGATCTGGCTGGATATCGTTGCTTAGTGGAAGGCAAAAGTGTTCCTACTTTTTCCACAAATACTTTACAAGGCAAGGAACTTTAAAGAGGAATGACAGCAAAAACTATTGGAAGATTAATGAGGATCCCTGCAGCCTGGTCTTTTATGGATCACCAGCTTTTCTTTCATCAGCTATATTTACTCAGCAAGTAAATCTACTGCTAAAAAATATGAAAAGCTCTTCCACAAGCCTGCTTAAAGGTAAGAGACCCTAAACAAAAGAGTTAACAGCATTCTACTAACAAAGAAAGCCCTGAGGGTGGGGAGGGGGGAAAAACCCTTAGGGAAACCTTCATTTTGCCTGTCAATTAGTCATTTTGCTATTCACCACGCAGCTCCTGAACTATCTTTTCTCACAAACAGAAAGAAAGCAACACAGGGTGGTTAATCATATTACTGCATTGATCTTTTATTAAGCAATATGCTGAACCTCTTGGACTGTTATTAAAACTAAAATGCATTTATGACATACAGCATGTATATCTAGCCTTTTGGATCAAAGTGTCTCCTGGCACTGTCACATACTAATGAGGGGAGCTGAGCCTAGCAAACTTTACATTTATCAGGGGAAACAAAATTGTGTCTATTATACATTTTTAATGACTTGTCTCAGTCCTGATGTTAACTCATAATAAATTACATTTGTAACTTATTACAGCAAATGCAATTTGTAATGACACAAAATAGTCCACGGAAATAGCATTCTATTGACAGAATTTTCTCATGCGTTTTTGCTATATTCTTGATGACATGGTGGTGATTCACACTCTATTAAAAATGATCATTCAAAACAGACCACTCCTATTTCAGGCCAAAAGCTCTTTCCTGTGCTCTGCTCATCAGCAGTGAGGCTCCCCAACAGGAGAAAAGCTCTCTAATCACCGAGGATCAAGACCAGCAGGTAAATTAAGCTCATACCGAAATTTTAGCAGAGAGCTAGTCTCTTTGCTACGTCTGTATGAAGAAAGGAAGCAGAACCAGGGCATGGATTTAAGCAGGGAGCTGTGATCATCTATATTCTATTCCATCCACACTCTTAATTGCCAATGAGACGGGGCAGCCCGGCGCCGGCCAGCACTAGCTCAGGCCACTCTGGCTACAGTCTGGGTGACAAGGTGGCCAGGACTGCTTGCAGGAGTCAGTAAGTCCACCCTTTTTAGGAGACAGGAGATACAAACCACGTTGTACCACTTGATTTCAGGAGTAAAGAATAGGCCATGGCCTGTTTTATCTGTTAGCGTGGATGTGGCTTCTTTTTTGTTCATTTTCTGCCATACCTAGAAACTACATATATATTTGGTGATGTTGTCTCACTTTTGAAATCACTTTTATACCAATTATGCAGTCTTTTCCCCATAGTGCTGCTCAGTATATAATCAGAGTCGTTTAGGGCTTTATTGGAAACAAAATTTCCTTATAAATGTTAATAAATAAGCACATAAACAGTTTGACCTGAGGTATTTCTCTGGGAAAAAAACCAGTCTGATTTTATTTTTTCTTATTTCTCTTTGAAAAAAAAAATAATCCCACCACCATCAAAACACTTCAAATATAAAAAAAAAAAAAATAATTTTTTCTTCTGAGTTTTCCTACAGAAATTATGAGAAAACTGAAAATGTGAAATTTTCACCCCAAAGAAAAGCTTCATTTTCATGCACAATCAGGTGCAGAAAACCCTTCAGAGTAGTAGGTTCCCTACAAATATGCCACCAGAAGATACAAAAGTTATGTTTGTGTTTAGGTCCCATGGTCTGTTACACAGGACGGGCTACGGTACTAGCAGAAAATCAGACAACGTGAGATAATCAAACCAGCAGTTTATACCATAGCATGTTCAGTTATATCACGTGGCTGGTGAGACTCGTGTAAATGCTGTGGTGATTTAAACATTTTTTTTTGTTCAAAAGGTGCAAGAGAAGGCACAGTCAGAGAATCTTCTGTATTTTCTTCAAAGACACATCGGAGTTTTTCTCTTCCCCAGACTGTCTCCAGCCCGCAGCAGACAGCACTATCCAGATAGGCACAAGTGTACATGGGGGAGAAGAGTAGCAAATCAAGCCCAGTCTGCTAGTTATGCATCAAAATCAGCTGAATCCAGACATTCTCACAAGCTGATATCATCCTTTCCTATCATCCCGAGCTACCCTATAGGGATGTTTTCATTCCAGTTCTGCTCCTAACTTTAGTCCTATTCATAGGCAAGAAATCCTTTAACATATGTTCATTGATGCTTTCAGTCTGAGAAATAATACAGGCAGCGATTCAAACAAACACAACTCAGCAGCTACTCATACAACCAGGCTGGGGACAGCACAGTCGAATGTGGTCAAGTCTGCTAAATCTCCAGGGTCTTGTAATTCTCTCTGTATGTCTATAAGAAAGAAGAAATTTCTCCATCAGTCTTTTGGGTGCGCTTATATTTCCATCCCCAAAGACTTACTATCACAGACACCGAGTACGGGGCCAGCCCTGACAACTCTCTGTGTAATGTACACACTATGTACATTACTACTGTGTAATACACAGCTTCAGTCAAGCTAGGCTAATCCCCAAAAAACAGTAATTCCAATGCAGCATATTCAAATGGACCCTGCAGTGAAAGAATGAGCCAAGTGACCTTTTTGATAACATTTGTGGGAGAGTCATTAAACAGCTGCAATGCTTAGGAGGAACATTGCTCAGAAATTCCTCTTCATTTCCACCCATGAGGCTGTTGGTTAACAATACTCCACAAATATTTAGCTGTGTTTTGACTAATTAATCACTGACTGCTTTTGTTAAAGTTTGGATGGATCAATAATTTTTAGGACAGAAGTGATGGGTGTGAACCTCACCCATGTAAAATGTTACTTTTATTAGTCAATATTGTCAGTAAGTGGTTGAGCACCCAAGTCCCTCAGTATTGATTCTGCTCCATGACAGACACAGCTGAAATAACAGAATAAAGGGAAATAATAATATTTGGGGGGTGGGGTGGGGGGGGGGAATACTTATATGTGCTAAAATACATGTAACTTTTTATATCAGTAAGGATCTGTACAAATAACCTTCACATTTTTCACATATCACATCTTCCAGTCTCAGAAATCATCAGCAATCACAAGTTAGCGTACATTCACCTGTGAACAGTTATGAAAATTTAGTTTCACCACTTTGCTTCTGGTTATCCCCCAAAACACAGAAGAGACCTGCTGCATACTACAAACAGGCCTGTGCTCCAATTTTACCTTCTACAGATGTCCTGTAAGTTTAAATGTCTGGAAAAGAAGACAATACTTGCTAAAGAAATTTACATTAAACACTTATTGGTCTGTGCCCATGACCCACTTCCTCTTATTACCATTTTATTTGCTATCATCTTTTGATTTACTTTTTATAGTCTCAGATGATAACATAACATATTTTAGATAGCTCCTACCATCCTGGCATGGCCAATGTTATATAAAAATCAAACAGCATATGAGAAAAAAATAACACAATATAATTACCTGCAGAAAAACTGAAATATTAAATAACTTCCTCGTCTTTCTCCACAATACCTTAAGCCTCAACTATCCAAATGAACCAAGTTACCAGCCTAGTCTTTAGTTCTCACAAATACTGTTTCCTAAATAAAGTAAAACATAAGATCATGCTTTTAGTTCTGCATGCATTTGTCTTCTAAAAAAACAACAGGTTTATAATTTTCAGCACAACAATAATAATGCCGTCAATAATAACGACATTGTATTTTTAATGTCTTCCTTCTGTGAGCATGCTTTTTTTTTTTTTTTTTTTTTTTTTACTATCTATTCAAATCTAATTTCTTGGTAAGTCAGCAAGTCAGCTTGAATTTTGGCTCTAGGGTTCCTATTTCTCATCCGCCAGCCAAGCTTGCTGTACAAGAGGGAGCGAGGGGTGTGTTTGGTGGAAGCACGTGCCATATTGTCGCACAAATAAATCACAGGGGTCAGCCTCTTATTCAGCCACTGAAAGGACTGTCAGGTTCACCTGCAGTAGTCGGTTGGTTAATTTGCGAGGTAGCAGGCAGGAATCTTTAGCCTATTCCAAGACTGCTACTATGAAAAGAACACAATTTTTCAGCAGCAGTGGATGAAAGACTATCGTATTCTTCTCTTATGGAAGCACACCCAGCACAGCCAGGTGTCTGCTGTAACTCTCCTGAAACAGGGTCTTTGCCTGCTAATACAGCAGGAATTTGTCAGATATACGATGTGCAGATAACAGATATCATAGCGTAAGTCTATGCATCCTGATCTATTAAATTGTGTCCTCTTTTAAAGTTGTACAAACAAACGAGCCATCGAAACTTCTCACTTCCAGTGCCTTTACAACCTTCAAATTCAAAAAGGTAAAATGGATTTTCTTAAAGTTTTGGGAGGAAAATGTGATCCCATAGTGAACAGTGTGAACACCAAAATTCATCCCAGACTTAATTTTTATAGCCCATTTATAAATCTTTGAAATATAGGTTTGTAATGGAAATACTGACAGGCCTGTAGCAATAGTGCTACTGTAATAAGATTTGTCACTTATGATTAATTGAGGACAGTCTTAAAACATCTTTTCTAAAAACATCTTCTTTCCATCTGCTTTATTTCCCATAGAGCTATATCATAAAATTAAGTTCCTCAATTTTGTCAAGTGCCAGAGACATTCTGCTTATTTACCCTTAATGATAATCCAAGCTTCTGACATGTAATAATTTCCTGTGTGGGACTTCAATCAAACTGATTTTATTGAAAACCCACAAAAGCAGGGTCTAGGAATGTGCTGTGTTTTTAATAATGTATTTCAAATTGCTATATTATTTTTAAATCCGTAAAATACAAATGGTTTTAAAATAGATGTGTGCCTAATTACATGATTGAACTAAGAATACAAAACAAAAAAAGATTGGTTAGCTGAAGACTGTTTAAAAAAAATGTTTCATTCTAAATGTTTCATTTGGTGCATTAATACCACTTTGTGAATGCAGTTCGTTTACTCTGGTGTAATTGAATTTGCTTGTTAATCTGTTTCCAAAAGGTGTTTAGAGATACAGCTGTACAAGCAAATAGAATCTTACAAAAATGAATATTGATGAAGATCCAGATTTCCTTATTCTCAAAGGAATGTTAAAATTTTACTCTAAATCTTTAAAAAGATTTTTTATCTTGCTTCTTGCGTATATTAGTGATGTGGACTGCTTATTAATCAATGTTTAACAATGTAATTACAGCTGGTTTTAGTCTTACCAGATAACACAGATTAATAAATGACCTGCAACTAGTGAAGTGTGTAGAAAGGGTAATGAATTCCTTCCATCAGCACATTAATTTATTAGTAATAAACAAAGAGTATGATGAATTAGAAGAATTTGTAGAGTTTCTGAATATTGCAACGAAATTTCCAGTTGAAAGCATTTAATCATGCAGTTTTCATTCATTTATTTCACTTTGCGTGCTACTCTGCGCGGGGATTTGCTCTTCTGAGCTGCGTTAAGGAGTCCGTTGAAAACTAGGTTTCCAGAGTTTTATGTCAGTTCCCATTGATTCGGCTGATGCTGCTACACACCAATTTTACCTGTCACCAAAGGTGGTGTAACTTTGACGTGAACTAATTAAACTCTTTCCATATAGCAAAACAACTTAATGCAGCTGAGCAAAAGCACTGCCGAATTAGCCCTGTCTCCACACTGGCCGTAACTGTGTGGGATTCCTTTGGAGATCGATATGCAGTTGCAGGTAGAAAGAAGCAGTTACAGAAGTAGCCTGATTAATGTGACCTAACTGTCAGTTAAGCGGACTTATGACACATATCTGCACGATAGAGAGACATAACAGTTAAAGTCATTAGGAAATGCCATTTTAAAAATAATCGTGTTATTTTTGCCTCCTTATGAACTTTTCTGGCTTTCCAGTGTTTGGAGACAGACAGACACATTTTGAAATCAAGGTTGCACCTTTCTGAGAATTGGCTAATACCCTGAAAATAGCAAAACTGAAGGTGAGAAAAGAAGGTAAGGTGCAGATAATACACCATACCCAATGGCATCATCAGAAATTATATCAAACAGTAATAAAAACTGTTTAGGTGACTATCACAGTATCCACAGCGATAACCCAATACGTTTCTCTGCACAGCACAGCAGCCTCCCTCTCTTGTGGCTTCACTCCTGTTACTCTCCTGCCTTGAGCTGTCCCTCTCCTCAGTTCAGCAGAGAGAAGGTGGAGAGGGAGGCAAACTGTCCTCTTCATCTTCTCTCACGCCTTTCATTTATCCAGCACAGCCTTGAAACAGAGCCAGAACAGTGAGCAAGTGGAGTCACGTTGGTGTGGTGGAGTCACCCTTGGGTGAGAGGGTGCTTCCTGGGGACAGGCAGTACTACATCTCAAGGAGGAAAGCAGTCCTAACATCTCCAACCCCACTGTAGGTTACTGTCTCAACTGCATGGCAGATTTCTACAGGAACAAGTCACAGCCTCCTAGCAAAGTCAGACTGGTGGGAAGCTAATGGGAGAAGAAGTGGAGAGAGAGAGATCTCCATTCCCACAAAAACCTGCAGAAACCTTGTTTCAAAAAAAAAAGAACCTAATAGTACCCAGATACTTGATGTTATAGATTTTTTTTAATATATCTATACAAACATGATTTGAAATATTTAAATGCTATAACATCCTAAGGTAGAAATCTTAACAGGTGTTTAAAGACAGGTTAAAGACTCCAGGGGCTCACATCAAGTAAAGCTCAGGCTCACAACCCTCAGTAACCAGAAGGACTGGTGCAGAGGTCTATTAGAAGACTATCAGAATCTACTGTGCATTGACCAACATCCAGCCTGTTACCTATGTGCATCTAAATCCTGCACTGACTTCTACCAGAACTGCATAGATGGAAGAATTGCAGCAGTGACTTTCAAAGTGACACGGTGACAGAAGCATATCCAGGGGGAACCTGAGGGCATGTCTAAAGGGAATTCACAAGCAGAAATCACTGGGACTGTACAAGCTATGCCTAAAAATATGCATAGATTTCAGGAGGTTAGAATATGCTGTAATGAATTATGTAACTGGCATGAATTCTTGCCAAAAAGCCCCAAGTAGCATAATGTTGTTGCAATTATGTCAATTCACAGGAGATAAGGGACTGGCCCTCTGTACACAGTATTGGTACATGAAACTATATTATCTCTACATTCCATTTATCTACGACTATTGAATTTATGAGGAAATTATGTATGTAGACACATACATATGCATATTTTACAAATAAATGTACTGAAAAGTCTCAGTCTGAAGAGATACAGAACAGTACTTGTTTTGAAAGAAAAATATCTTAAATTAATCTCCTAGTGAATCTGAATTCAGATGAAGCTCTTGCCAGCTGACAGCAGTTACTCACAGGTACAGCAGAGGCAGTGCAGCCTTAAAGCTATGTACTGATTTCAGCTGGAAGGAATGTGACAAACTACGTTATTTTGCTGAGCCTGATTAAGCACCTAAAATCTAGCTTAATTATGCTACAGCTGGTTATATCCAAGGCACATTATATGGCAGGACAAAGAGGCTGGAATAACATGAAAGCCTTCAATCACTGTTTCTGTCTGAGAGAGGAAAACCTTTGCGTGGGCATGCTGGAAGACAGCCTTCAAAGCATCATCTTGCAAATCATAGCAAGAGACAAAGCTAGGGGCAAGCTGGGGGAAGGAAGAGTGGGTTGGGACAGGGCTGCAGAAGGCAGAGGCTGAAACTGGTCCTGCAGTGCACCAGGCAGCCCTAGGTAGGAGCACGCCATCATTTTACAGCCCAACCCAACCCCCCGAGCACTTTTGGATACTTTGAGGACATTTTCAGTTTACCAAATCAGAAAGACACCAAAGTGACTTCATGCTCTCTCAGCCTCCCATGCCCCTTGACTGCAAATTGTGAGAGGCGCTCTATGGTTTTGTTGGTTGGGGTTTTTTTTTGTGTAGCAATATTCCTTGAGAACTCTGTGCCCATTTTGGGGAAAAACAAACTCCTACTACCCATATGGGATGATTAGGAAGATAAATCTTAACACTGAAGAAGGAAAAAGTAGTGTAGAGTTTTTCTCCTAGAATTCAGGAAGCTGATTTCTGCTGAAACGTCCTTGGCAGATGCTCTGGTCTGGAAGACTACTTTTTCCCTTCTTCTTCTTAGCACTGGAGGTTCAATTAGGTAAGTGGATTTCTTACTGTGGGGCTTACTAAGGTAATACAGCAATTATAAAAATTTGTCTGGTAGTTTGTGTACTAATAAGATATATGAAAAAAATACAAAATCATATTACCTTACAGACAGCATAAATCCAATTTTTTTTTTTGTTTTTAAAGTTCAGTCTGACAGCTATACTACTTCATTTCCTTTCATGTAATGTTATTTGAATATTTGATTATATTTGAAAATGGGATAAAGAACAAAATTAAAAAGCAGAGGGAAATGGAAAATGCTGTTAATTCATGTATTACAGTTGCCTTTTATTTTAATGTTTTGGATCGTGCTATTAAAAAGGGAAAAAATAAAATTTCAATTAAAATGAAACAAGATAGTCTGTTGAGTCTCCCCAAAGATGACTGTTAAGATCTAAATAATTACAGAGTGTGAGGTAGACATCTGTCAAAAATTACAGTCTGGCTATGAGGTGGAAAACAAAGTGCATTAACAAATAAATGGTTGATTTCATCATAAAACCAAGCAAATTATAAGATGCTTCAAGATATGTACTATGAGCAACAGAGTTCAATATATTTATCGCCAATTGTACAAGTCGTAGACAGTGATGTGGCAAAACAGTATTCAGGTTAGCCATGATTAAGAAAGGTTTTGCAGTGGATTAGAAACTCTACCTCTAAGCAACTGGGCAACACAATGACAGATGAATTACTGTAGAAGAAAAGAAGAGGAGAAAAAAAAAAGGAACTATTCAATCACACTGATGGTCCTTAAATTTATTGCGAACACTTAAGAGAAAGTCACTGGCAACACTACAGCTCAGTGACAACTGCCTATAGTGCCATCATTGGGAAAAAAAAACCAAACAAAACCAAACCCAAACAGAAAACAAAAACAAGCCCATCCCCCAAAAAACCTACACCAAGAAAAAATTTGCAAAAAATCAAAGTTATAGTCTTGAAAAAAATTGATGTACAAAAAAGCACCCTCCACTGCATCAGTTACTCTACTTATTGCTTACAGTTCAAATCACCTCCTCAAGAAAAACATGTACAATAGGACAAATAAAGGATTTCTTGAAATGAAGTGTTTTCCATCTGAAGGAGCTTTAAAGATACTTATTGTTTACCTAAGAGTGTCACTCTCATTCAGCTTGAGTAGCACCTAACTCTCACCTAGATCAATGGAACTGCTTAGGAGAGGAAAACATTATCTGAATGGCTTTAGACAGGAGACAACTTAGAAATTACTTGTAAGTGTATGCGAAATAACAATAATGAAAAGAAAAGGACCTACTCGGTGGTGACTGGGGTGAAATTATCTGTTTTGTGATGCACATTATCATGGATACAGAGATAGCTAGTCCTTGTGTGAGGACAGGAGGGGTCCAGAGGCAGTGTTCCAGTACTGGGGTTTATTTCTGTTTGCATTTGCTGATCCAGGCAGGTGTTAGCTTGCCCCCTTGCCCCTTAAGGTCAAATATAGCAGAACCTTTTTTCTTCATTATACAGTCATGCAGCTTAATTTTACAGAGGATTTGCATCATCCCTACATTTGTATTACAAGATTATTACTCTAGATAAACCAGAGTTGACTGTATAAAGACAGTTTGTTAGGTACTTCTATTAACCTTTGTCACACTACAGTAAATACCAACGAAAACACATCCTGAAAATACAGTTGGTAAATTCCAGTCAAAAGTAAATGTATTCTGACTAAAGCATTACTTACCTGTGAAATTCACTATCACGTGAACTTCCACATTTAAAGAGATAAAATAGAGTATGGAGAGTCATCACTTAGCATATCTTCTAAGAATCAATTGTCTTAGGATAAAACAAACTTCCACAAATTAGTATGTGTATTACTTGTCAGAAATCTGGTTTACTTTGCAGTGGGTAATGAGAGATCAGTTTTGAGGGGAGGTAAATCTACAGACCAGTTTACACCAGCGGTGTATGTGCATGGAAGCTTGACAGAGTATGAGAATATGTGAAAGATGGCAAAGAGGGAAATCTGCAGAAGGTTGGACTCCTGAGGGATGTAATTCTGAAATTATTCTGCTTCAAGGAATGCCTTCTCCCATACACTTTGGCACTTTTCCTGTCAGTAGTGATGCTCCACATCGCTACACTTCCTGGATCTAGAGGTGAAAGCACTGGAACTCCTGCCATTGCAATCTGCAGTTTATCTTTCAGAGCTAAATTAGGGCTATTGCATCTGTTCTTTTATCCTTTCCCCTCCTACCTCCTTACAGAGAAGGAAGATTGAGAGGAGAGATTTTTTAATTATTTTTTTTCCCTTCCATGCTCTTTCACAGAACCAAAAGGAAATTGAGAGATTGAGACTGACTGTAAGAGGAGGTAATATATGGAAACAGGAAATCTACTGGGTCTGGTTTTTCACCTCAGCTGGGCTGAAAGAATAATCTAGGACTGTCACAGAAGGAAGTGATCAGATGTCACTTGTACTGAGGAAGAACAAGAAGATACTAACATCATGGGAGCATATTGCTAGAGTTTATCTACTACTTACAAGTAATTAACTAAAATAAGAATTAGTTACCCTTATGATCAGTCTCTTCTGTGTGCAATGTTTTGTATGACAAATATCCTAGGAAAAGTGAAACTTTGAATCTTACAGAGCACTGAAGTCAACAATGTGTTTATGTGTGTGGTTACTTCTTCTTGTACCTGGGCACAAAGGTATTCCTTTAACTCCTAAGTGAACAATGGAATTAATCTCCTTTCAGAACATCTCCAGATGCTATTGCAGGATGACGGCACCGGCTTGCCCTACTCGCCGCCTTCCCTACCCCCAGGGGAAGGTCCACAGCACAATCCGATACACTAACAGACTCTGAATCAGCACAGACACAGCATACTCTCCAGAAGCTCTTGTTCCTCAGTAAAACAGTTTTCAAATCGAGATTTTTCAGGGGAAGCAATCTTACAGGACCCAGGTGGAGCATAATTTTGGACCCGATATGATTCTTTGCTGCTGTTCCTCTGGAAAGGCAGAAGCATTTCATGTCCACATATATATTTAACATGCATTTCATTTGTATTGTTCTACAGAATACCCCTATACTTGGCACTGGTGAGGCCCCACCTTGAGTACTATGTCCAGTTTTGGGCCCCACTCTACAACAAAGACGTAGAGGTTCTGGAGTGTGTCCAGAGAACAGCAATAAATCTGGTGAGGGGTCCAGAGAACAAATGTTCTGAGGAGCAGCTGATGGAGCTGGGGTTGCTCATCCTGGAGAAAAGGAGACTGAGAGGAGACCTTATTGTTCTCTACAACTACCTGAAAGGGGGGTGTAGCAGGTCGGGGTCAGTCTCTTCTCCCAAGTAACAAGCGATAGCACAAGAGGAAATGGCCTCAAGCTGTGCCAGGGGAGGTTTAGATTGGACATTAGGAAAAAAATTTGCAATGAAAGGGTTATTAAGCCTTGGAATGGGCTGCCCAGGGAAGTGGTTGAGGCACCATCCCTGGAGGTATTTAAAAGACGAGTAGAGTAGATGTGGTGATTAGAGATACGGTTTTTGTCAACATTAGGTTGATGGTTGGACTAGATGATCTGAAAGGTCCCTTCCAACCTAGACAGTTCTATGATTCTATGAATTTATTTCATTCCCATTAAATAGTAGGATGATACACTGTCTTATCTCTATTTATGTACAGTTTCAAGTTTATTGAAAATTCATAGATTTGAAAAACAGATTCTAAGTATCTATTTAGCACATTGTATAACTTTAAATCCCCTGAGAGGAAATTTGACAGTGAATTATTATTGCCATTCTGTTGTATATGAAGACTTTAAAGTGTGAAGCTGTATAACACTATTTCTGATTTCCACTAACTAAAATAGTTAAAAAATAATAATTAAAAAAAAAAACCCTGAAATTTCAACTATAGAATGGACTTTTTATATGAACATGCTTTTCAAAGAAGCCAGTCCCAATTCCCTACAATTTCTTTATGAATCAGTAATGTTTATTTAACGCCTTGCCTTCTTTACTAAAAGATCTGAAATTGACACCCTACAGAAAAATTCTCTCTGGTCCAGATTTGGTATGGGAGTGCCATTACATCTGGAAGACTAAATGCAAAGTCTCATATAATGATTTACTATACACATATTACTTAAAAAACAAATGCCATGATCATGCTGCATTTTTATATTAAAAATTCTACAATAATTTGGAAAAAAATGTGCAAAAATGTTACTACATACTTCATAGAAAATCTTTTGCACAGATAAAGGATTGCTTATGGATTGTTTAGATTATGACCACAAAATATCAACTTAGATTTTAAAAAAAACTTCTATTACTTAAGCCTAATTTCTACTTTGACTACTGTAAAACACAGTTCAAATGGTTTTGGTCAAAACCAGTTTTAAGGGTCATTCTTGTGTGGACAGAACCAAAACTCAGTGTCTTTTTCATAAACTATATCTGAGGCTAACCTTCAACACCTTTTTAAAGCTGTTCAGCTTTTGCTGCAGCCCTGCACACAGTAGCCAAGAAAGAATGTTTGAATCCTGTGAAAAGGGAATTTGTGAAGACAGAATTTTATAACTACTTTCAGATCATGCTCATTTCCTTATGTGTGCTTGTATAGCCTTAGAATTCATCCCATATTTCTTGTATGACAGCTTCAGACCGAGTTACGCGGTGAAGACAGAGTTAGGCAATTTTAAGGAGAAAATTATTTAAATATTTCTCCAAAGTCTGTTTAGACCATTTCAATTCTTTATAGGGAAGCTTGCCTGGCATCAAGCTACTGTCAGTAGAGGGAAGCTAAGTTGTATCAAGAAAGCCATTCTAAAAACATACAAGTTTAAATAAAAGGCAGAATCTGGCCTACAGGTTTTAAGAAAAAAAGGACAGAACAGGACAAAGCAAAAAAGTAACTTTAGTATCTTTGATTATATTGTTTCAGCTAACTAGTTACTCTAATGGGGTCTGAATTGTAACACATGAGGTTCCCAGTTACTTTTTTTTTTCCTTCTCTCGGAGATTTTGAAGCCAAATCTGAGGGTTATGGTCCGTTTAGCTTGAGTATTTTGGTTCAGCTGTAATATTTATCTTTTCTGGTTTTGTTCACAGAAGATCCAACACTCAGCTGGATGAGATGCAATACAGGGCTGTGCACCTACAGAAAACAATGACGTATCAGAAAACACTAAAAAGAAGCAGAGGAAAAGGACAAAATCAAATTCATTGAAAAAGACTTCAAATTCTGAGCCATTTTCATAAAGATTTAATGTGTAAGCAGCACAGTTAAAAAAAATAAAAAAGCACTGTAATGTAGCATCTCAGTGTATATACGGATTGTTTTGATGTACCTGTGAATATATCCACAACTGTTTTAAGGAAGCAGTACGTATAATGTCATCTTCTCTCAACTTACGATTGTCAGGAAGACAAGGCATTTGAAATGCTCTCATCAGGAAGAGAAATATACACCTTTTTCTATTTTTGATATCTCTTACTTAATTTCTTTATATGCTAAGTCGTGTGCACATATAGTCTCTGTGTGGTTAATA
Organism: Calidris pugnax; assembly: GCF_001431845.1. Taxonomy (NCBI): domain Eukaryota; kingdom Metazoa; phylum Chordata; class Aves; order Charadriiformes; family Scolopacidae; genus Calidris; species Calidris pugnax. Next base: position 15,322,806 of record NW_015094507.1, read on the forward strand.
AATGTACATAATTTTTAAGTATCCTTATATGTGTACAGACTCTCTATAGACATACAATATTAGGTTGTACAATATAGTACGACACGGCCTGTATAAATGCAGGTGATGATGAAAATAAGTGTCTGGCCTAATACTATATGCAGGACATGGATATATCTCATTGCTACTTGAGCCTTTCTCCTGTCAATTTGTTCATGTCCTGCATTTTTATGAACATAGGCATTCAAAGTCTCAATACAAATATTTAAATTTTTTTAATACGTTCTGTAGGTTAAAAACTGTCTTTTGGGGTTAATGACGTTGAAGTGAAATGCCTGCACTTTGTGCTAGGAAATTGTAGAGGACTAACGAGGTTAAGGGCTTCCTACATCTCCTTTAATCACTGTTACAACATGTGCCACACGAAAACAAACTTTACCTATGAAAACTTGCGAGAAAGTTACAAAATAGCCGCATGTAAGAATTTAAAACAAAACAGGCTTTTTAAAGAAGATAAGGAAACTCACTGTTCAGTACAGCTCCCCTTTCCGAGAACGCAGGTATGAGGATGGGAATGACAGATGAGAGAGGACGAGAGAATGAAGAGCGCGCACTTTGCCTACGCTCATCGTGGTATCCAGAGTATCCAAAGAGCATTCTGAACAACAGGTAAAAAGTGTCCTAAGCCCTGAGTATTAATTATTCAGCATGTGAAAGGAATACTGTGCATTTTCGAGGCTGTCTCCATACCATTCTCAGAAGTAACGAAGAGACCACAGGGAAAGTGCTCAAAGCCCGGAGTATGGTGGCTGTTTATCCGACAACGCTGAGCATATTATTACTATTATTGTCATCCATTCTAATTGTGTTTTACCTACCTAAAGGTCCCGTAAACAAATCCCCCCCCAATTTAAATCCCAATCTCCACTTATGGCACAGTGTTTTCTGTATCAGCGTCCCCGTTTGCACAAGGATGGTTTCAGGTTCTGGCATAATTTTGCCACCGAATCGCAATGACACCCCCTGCGCTTCGCTGTCTTCTCCTGCTTCCAGGACAACAAATCACTCATTCCGCTTTACCTCGCGGTTCTAGCCTCCGCGCTGTACCGAACCCGCTCCGCGCCGCGCAGCATCAGCCGCGGGGAGGTGCGCGGGGCAGAGCGAGAGGCAGGGGCTGCGCGGAGCGGGGAGGGCGCGGAGCGGGGGCTGCGCGGTCGCGGCCCCGGAGCGCTCCCGGCGGGGACCCGGCGGCGGTCGCACCGCCCCGGCCCGGGGAAGGGTAAGTTTTTTGCGCCGCTCCGCTGTTTCCTTGGCTGAAGGAGCCGGGGTGGGTTTGGGGAAGGGGCAGCGGCGGGGCGGGGGCATAACTGCATCCCCGGGAAAAGCACTGCCGGGCTCCTAGTGACAAAAGAGATTTGGCAAGTTCCTCTTTCCCTCGGGTTTGTTTTTTTTTTCTTCTTATCTTTTTTCTTTTTCTTTTTCTTTTTTTTTTTCTTTTTTTTTAATTTATTTTAATCACTCTGCTTAAGACCTGTCTGCATGGCAAAATTAACATGAAACATGCAAGGCTTCGTTTTTCAACTGGAAGATATAGTCTGCTTAGAGCAACTCTCATTTGACTTTGATATTTTCGTTCTAGCAG
>NW_015094507.1:15324559-15327538 GCF_001431845.1 Calidris pugnax
GTCCCGGGGCACCCGTCCCGCAGCTCCCGCCGAAGTTTCCCCGTCGGCTGGCGGCAGCCCAGGTGTGCGATCGGCCCGGACACCGCGCCGGGGGCAGCGCCGGGACCCAGCCGGGACCCCCTCCCTCCGGCTCCCTGCCCCGGGACGCAGCGAGCAGCTGGAGCACCGGGGGCCGACCAGCCGCTCCGCTCGGCCCGAGGATGAGCCGTCCGTCTGTCCGTCCGCCTCCAGGCGTGCGGGGCAGCCCCCGGGTGCCGGCCGAGTCCCGGACCCCGTCCCACTCCCGGCTCGGCCCCTCCGTCCCGCCGCCCTCACCCCGCTCGCAGCCCGCGGCTCCCCGGCACCGGCGGACACCCGACACCGCCGCGCGCTGATTGGGCGGCGCCGCCGACCCCGCCCTTCCAACTGCGACCAATCAGACGGCGGGCTCGGCCCGCCGGGCGGTGAGAGCGGCTGCTGTTTGGCCGGCGGGCGCTGTCAGTCAGGTTGAGGGACGGGCCGCCCCGCCGCCGCGGTCCCGCCCCCTCGCCCCAATTGATATTATCGGAGCGCGGGGCGGGCGGCCGGGCTGCAGTCGGGGCTGGCGGGCGGCCGGCCCGGTGCGGGAGCCGGGCAGCGGCGCGGAGGAGGAGGAGGCGGAGAAGAAGAAGAAGACGACGACGAAGGAAGAGGAGGAGGAGAAAGGCAGCCGGGAGGGAGGGAGCGAGCGAGCGCCGAGGCAGAGACTAGCAGAGCAAAATTCTCCACCGTCCTCTAGCACCCACCAAGCGGCGGCAGCGGCAGCGCCTAGAAATAGAATAGCTAGAAACATATCAAAACCACCCCGCTCCTGCACCATGGTTTTCCAAAGTAGGCTCCCTTCTTGGATTATTTTGTGCTCCGTCTGGCTGTTCCGCTTTGCACGCACGGGGGAGGCACAGGCTGCGAAAGAAGGTAAGGTGATGCGGGAAACAAAAAGTTTGGGCTTATTTATTGCTTTTGCACATAAAAGTCTTGCGTGGTGGCTCAGCGGAGGACCTGCCTGCTACTGCCAGCTGCTTGCCAGTCCCACTGATTTAAAAAAAAAAAAAAAAGGAAAAAAAAAATACATTTTTTTTTTTAGTTGAGGTGGGAGGGAGGAAAAAGCAAGGCGTTCACTGAGGGGTGGGGGTGTGTGTGTGTTTGTGTTTGTGTGAGAGACCGGGACAACTGCCTGTGCTCTCAGGAATGAGGTTTGGGAGGCATTTGCACGTGATGAAGAAGGCAGGGGGCTGGGGAGATGGGGAGGCAGCCCCCGGGCCGGGGATGCGTGAGGGGGGGAAGCCTCGCTCCCCGGTGGCAGCCTTAATCCTCCCGACGAGGTGCGAGGGAGGGCGGGTTACCTCGCTGCTCCCCCGGTCGGAGGGGTTAGGGGCCGAGTTTTAGGGCTCGGGACGTTTCGGGGGAGGGATGGGGCGGTGCGGGGCTGAGGCTGCGGGGCAGCTCCGCACCACACCGCTGCCCACCGGGGGCCTTGCGGCGCTCCGGCCCCGCGGGGCCGCGCACAGGCGGTGGGAAGGAGCATCGGGGTGCAGTTTTGCACCTCCCGGCTGTGTAGGCTGGGCGTACATTTCGAGTGCCCATGCACCCCGGCATCGTGTCCCTGCAACGTGTGTGCTGTCCCCCCGGCATGGCCGGGGAAAGGGAGAGGTTTAGGGATGGGTGTTTTCCACGATCCGCGCATCCCAGCGGAGCTTCCCGATTCCCATCAATCCAACCCCGGTATCTGTGTAAAGGCGAACACCCCGGACATTTGTTTCCCCCGCGCACTGAGAGAAAACAGTCAGTTTTCTGTCAGAGACTGATGGAGGGGTATAAAATCAATGCACAAAGTCCGTCTGGGAATCTCTTTTCTCACGCTGAGACAATCTAAAATGATTTAATGGAGCGCCCTGCTCGCGTTTGACAGCCAAAGGCGAAGGTCCGTCTCCATCTTCGGGGGGTGGGGGGGGACACACGACAGGGAAGGGGGACTCAGGGGCTTTTTTGGTGTCTCTGCCTATGTATACGTTTGGGGGTTCCCCCCTCTGAGCTGGATACGCCAATATTTTTCATCAACCCGTTGGCATGCAGTAAAATACCATCTCGAGCTTGTAACTGGAGCTTAAAAAAAAAAAAAAAAAAAATAAATCTCTCAATTGTCCTCTGCCCTTAAGAGAAGGCGGCGATGGCGAGGTTAGAGGGGGAAAGAGCAGAGAGAGCTTTTCCTTAGCAGCGTTTCGAAAGTTTATCTGGAAGGGCTGTGAAGCACAGAGACCCCCCCCACACGGGGAGTGCGGACTCGTGGCCGTGGGGTGGGCAGGGGAGAAGGGCCGGGGAGGCAGGGAGGGTGCGGGATGCCTGCCCCGCACTGCCCCGCACATCGCGCCGCCACCGGGGCTACCCCGGGTGCCTCCCGGCGGCAGTCTGCCTCGTGTTTGTGTGTGTAATAAGCGCATGGGTGTGTGTATATATATGCATCTATACATATAAAGTGTGTGTGTATAACGCGTATGTATTTGGGGAAAATCAACCCAGCCAGAGGAGGGTCAGGAGGGGGCGAGCGGCAGACAGGGATTGCGAGCGGGTACCTGCTGCAAGCGCAGAGAACTCCCGCGGAGGAAAGAGCGAGGGGGTGTGTGTTGGGGGGGAAATAAACCCCAAAAGTAACTTTGCAGCCTCCCACCCCCCGGCCTTGCCGAAGGGCTGGTGGCGGCAGCAGCCCCGCGTGGTTTCCGCAGGGCACGGGAGAGGGGCTGGGGGGTGCGTGTGGTGTGTGCGGAGCCTGAAAAGTTTGCCGAGTTGCCTTCCTGTAGCTAAATAAAAGCCGCGGTGAGATGCGGGAGGGGAGCGGGGCAGGGTCCGCCCGGCTCTAAAAGCGAGGGGGTGCCCGCGTTACCTGCCGAGCGCAGCCGCGGGGGCGCTGCGGGTCGCTCCCCCGGGAGGTGTTGGGGGGGGGGGGACAGGTCCCATCCCTCCGCT